>NW_026057586.1:29002787-29014841 GCF_023721935.1 Panthera uncia
ATATATATATATATATATATTGCATCGCATATATATATATATATATTTTATCTCATATATATATATATATCATATCATATATATATATATATATATATATTGCATCGCATATATATATTCCATCGCATATATATATTTATATATTGTATCGCATATATATATATTGCATCGCATATATATATATATTGCATCGCATATATATATATTGCATCGCATATATATATTTATATATTGCATCGCATATATATATTGCATCGCATATATATATATATTGCATCGCATATATTTATATATATTGCATCCCATATATATATATATATTGCATCCCAATATATATATATATATATATATTGCATCGCATATATATATATATATATATATATATATATATTGCATCGCATATATATATGCGGTGGAATATATGTATATATATTGCATTGCATATATATGTGTATATATGCAATGGAATGTATGTATATATATTCCATCACATATATATATATGTATGTGTGTGTGTGTATATACACTATATACATTTTTTTTATCCATTTATCCACTGATGGGCACCTATGTTTCTGTATCTTTGCTTTTGTAAATAATGATGCAATAAACATAGGGGTGCATATGTCTTTTCAAGTTAGTATTTTCATATTTTTTGGGTAAAGACCTAGAGGTGGAATTGCTAGATCATATAGTAATTCTATTTTTAATACTTTGAGGAATGTTTTTAGTATTTTCCATAAAGGCTGCACCAATTTACATTCCTACCAGCAGTACATGAGGATTCCCTTCTCTACATCCTCACCAATACTTGTTATCTCTTGTGTTTTTGATAACAGCCATTCTAACAGGTGTGAGATCATATTTCATTGTGGTTTTGATTTGCATTTCCTTGGTGAGTAGTGATGTTGAGCATTTTTTAATGGACCTATTGGCCATCTGTATGTCTTCTTTGAGAAAATGTCTATTCTAATCTTTTGCCCATTTTAAAATCAGATTTGTGTATGTGTTTAACCATTGAGTTATATGAGTTCTTTGCATGTTTTGGATATTAATCCCTTATCAGATATATGATTTGCAAATATTTTCTCCCATTCAGTAAGTTGTCTGTTCATATTCTTTTGCTGTGTTGGCTATGTTATCTTGAGTAAATTGTCCTCTCTTTTAATCATGATTTATTCATGTATAATAGGTTTGAATTAAATAAAATTGTTTTGTATATTATTTCAAATTAATTTAAAGTCCAGATCTGGATTTATAATATTAAGTACCTATTTTTTTTTTTTTTTGCTAGGAGTTCTGCACATATTATTATCTCACTTAATCTTACAACAATTCTGTAAGAACAATTCTGAAGAATCTATTGATCTCTTATAAAAATGAAAAAAAAAAGCCTCAGATTAAATGACATAAGGTCACACAGATAATATGGAATTGTGCTGGGAATTTAGACTCAGTTTTGACTCCAGATTTCATGTTCTTAACTTCTATGATATACGAATCCCTGTGAGAAACTATAGATTGTTAAAAAACAAAACAAAACAAAAACAAAACAAAACAAAACAAAAAAAACCCCAGCCATAAGGAGCATATATTCCTTGGTTCTTGTCCTGGCCAGAGATTAGCTGGAGAGGTTTCATTCTTTTGAGCCAGAATGTCCTTACTGGTAGCAAGTATGTCCTTTGAACCTGTGCCTAATTCTTTGAATCATCAAATTTTAGAATCCCTCTTGACAAATAGGCTCTTAGATTGCCATGCCACTGTACCTTTTTTTTAAAGTTCCTCCAGTGAACATTCTAGTAAGCTTTAAAATTGTTCCATGTTTTTATTTAGTCTCTGTCCAGGGCCCAAAGAGAAGGTCAGGGGAGGCTGTTGCTGTCTTTCCCTCTCACATGACTCCTAACTAGAAGGAGCAGTGTTCCCTAAGGACCCAATATTCTCTCAAGGGTTTATTATTAGCTTTCCTGTGGTAAATGCTTCTATATCTGTATTCTAGAATTTGAAGCTTAAAGGAAGCTTTGTAGGTTTGGGTATAATGATTTGCTAACCTGTGTATTTGTCCTATAAACTCTTCTCATTAACTAAAAGATACAAAAGAATGGGGACAGGCATGTGCAGGGCTATCTTCACATGGTTCTATCATTCCATGATCATGAGCCTGATGGGTATAGAGATTAAAAGCCTTTATTGTCAATAATAGAAAAGATAATACAAGTAAATACGGAGGGAAAAAAAAAACTCATCCACATTGTACTGAATCACTAGTGTTTGTCTATAGGTAGTAAGGGAAAGCTTAAGCTAGAATGTACACATTTGATTCCTTGAGCTAAAGACCAGACTGACCATTGCCTGTTTTACAAAATCTCACATTGGAAATGAGAGCACCTTGCTTCTATTCACAGCCTAGCTAGGATGTCCATTACATTTCATTCACCAAAATCTCCAAGAATGATGGAATCTGGGATTGGAAACAGCCTTAAGGGTCATCTACTCCACCTTTCTGCCTGTTGATTGAATACTTTCTACTTCAGAGACGCTCTTCTTCAAGCTTGCTATAAATGGGAACTAACCCAACACCTCTGGCCCTCTCCAGGGAAGCTATTGGTTTTGAGTGGGGTGGCTATTGAGCAGTGGTGGCAGTGCCCACTAGTATCCGATTTAGGAGGAAATAGATGTGATTCAGCCGTGAAAATTACAAATTAGATTTTGGCTTTCAGAGCACTGTGTATTTTTAGAACTAGAGTAGAATAAAATAAACATGATTTTAAGTCTAGTAAAGATTATTAATATGTTCGGTAGGAAAATGCCTTCTTAGTGATTGGTTGGAATAACTTCTGATATAAATTTTTTCCAATAATCTGATTTCTTGCAAGATGATACTATACATCATTTTTATTTATGAACCATTCCTCCCTTTTACAGAAGACTTCTTGGAGATTAGGAGCAGGGAACTCCTTGAGTTCACTTTATTACAGCTACCGGATCTAGTTTTAGCACCAATTGAAAGGTGCTTGAGAGTAGGAATGTTATTTTTCATGGTTACATCACCTCCTCCATAGCATGGTGGCTGACACCTAGTAGGAACACAGAACATGATTGTAGAGTGAGTGGGTAATAAGAATATAAGGGTCCTGATAATAGAAGGTAAAACAGCTGCCTTCTTGCTGTGTGCTCATATAGACTTCCCTTGGTGTGTATTTGAGAGAGCTCTGGTGTCTTTCCCTCTTATGAGGGCACCACTTCCAGCATAAGAAGTCTACTCTCATGACTTCACCTAAACCTAATTATGTCCCAAGGGCACCACCTTCATCACATTGGAAGTTAGGGCTTCAACATCTGGATTTTTGTGGGATATAAACAGTCCATTATAAGACTGGCAATGTTAAATAGCTTTTCCAAAGTCACTTGTGTAGTATTTAGAGCAGAGGCTAAGGATCTAAGTCTTCCACTGACCAAGACGCAGGCTCCTAGAAACACATTCCAGGGCCTCTTGAGGAGGAGGTAGCTTCCCCTGTGGTACCTTCTTTCCTGGCTAATGGATGTCCAGGCAGAGGGGAGGAACTTAGAGGGGAGGAAGATTCCCTTCCCTGTTTCTAGGAAAACGGCCATCTGTCCACATTCTCTCATTGTCCCAGTTATTTCTCTATGCTTGGGATTTCGGTGAACAAAACCATTTTGGAGCGACTCTCAAGTCATTAAACTTTTGTTTCCAGGAAATAGACTCATGATTTAAAAAATTCCTCAATTCATCAAATAATTCCAAGAGGCCAATTTTTCCTCTATAAAAATGCAGGGGGAGCTTGTTGACAACTTATACTTGGTCAATAGTGTTTCTTGAATATTTAACTATTGAGCTGGAGAATGAGAATGGTACACCCCAAGACTGTCATTCTTCTCAAATTGCCTGGCTGTTACCTGCTAGTAGGGTTGAAACATGTTTTGCTTGCATCCTTTTTTGAAATCACCTCCTGGTTTTATTTCATGTTATTTGATGTGTTTTGCTTCATATCCAGGCCTGGGTACTATGAATGCTTCTTTTAAACTGAGAAATTCCTCCTTTGTGATGGGGGGAAAAACATAGCAAGAGTTGAGTTTGTTCAGACATTTTTGCCTTGGTTTGATAAGCCATGCCATCTGAGTAATTTTAGCTGGAGCAAAATGGGAATTAAGAGAATGTTATTCTTTCTTTCTGAATCTCACGTCTCCTTTTCTCCTGGCTCCTATATGCTCATTTACATCTTTCATATTCCAGGAAACTTGACAAAGCCTCTCTGTCCCATATCCTGTTCCCTCAGGACCTCACTGTCTATTAAGTGACAAAACGGCTAATGAACAATTAAGTTTTACTTGTTTATGGTTGTATGTAAATTATTGTTTATCCATCAATGGATCCTTAGTATTTATTATTTGCACAGAACTGTGCTAATGAATTGAAATGGAGGAGAGGGTTGGGCAAAAATGAGAAAAATAGCCTCTGTCCTCAGTTACCTTTAGTTGCAAAGACAAAGCATAACTTTATGAAATTTAAATTAATGGAAACAAGTATTTCATGCCAGGCTCATGTACATCAAATGTGTGGCTAACAGCCAGATGAGAGGAAAAGTCATACTATGAGGTTAGCAAAAGGGCACAAAAATCTTTAAAGTCCTCAAGAAGTAATGTTAAAGGTAGATATGTCTGTTTGATGGCTGCTTCAGGACTTGCTGCAGGTATAAAAAGGTAGGAATGATTTTGGCCAGAGTGGCCTTTTGGTGACCCTCTAATCTCATCATGCAGACTGACAGCTAAATCACCATTCATACACCATCTGCTGAGCTGAGAATACTGGGGATGTTGAGTGAGGTTTGTCAGAAAGTCCCCCACACTGTTGTCAACAAGAAGGCAGTGGGGAGGGAAGCAACAGGCAATGAAGTAAATGGCAGCAATTAACGTCAGCACACAAAGAGAACCCCTAGTGGGCTAAGCCAGTTAATGCATTTTCCTGACTTGCTATTAGTAAAACCTAATTAAATCAGATGCTACTAATTTGAAACTCTTGCTCATTTGGACCGGCCTGAGCTAAATGTTGCTTCTACTCTAACTATGAAAGAAAGGGTTTTCTTAGCAAATTACTGGGGTAAACAAGATTGCAGAGAATTAAAATGCTTAATAGAATAGTAGAGAATCAATTTGCAAGAAAACAATCATTGTGCTAATTTTAAACTGTTTTTACCTGTTCATTAAAACGGCCTATTAAGGACCTCTGCCTCTTAACACTTTGTTATGCTAGTTTGAGTTGTTATGTTCCTAGGTAGTAAAGAGAAAATTTAATCCAGACTTCTATAATTCATACTGGCCTCTTCATAGCCCAGTTAGTTTGAATTAATGAAATTTGTTTATGGTTAGGGCATCCTCATAGTCAGTTGGGGGTATCATCAGACTTCATTCCTCTTTCTTAAGGTTAAATTATGAGTTTGTAGAAGTCCTACAGCACTTTTACTTGTACACAGATTTCTACATTAAGTTGAAAGTTTATGGACATGATTTCCTCACTAGAGATAAGGACCTGTGATTGAGCATCATCTTCATGCATATTTTTTCTTTGTCCCTAGGAAGAGGGTGAAAGCAAAGAGCAGAGTAGATCTCTGTTGAAGGAGTTTTAGGTTGTTGGGAAAGAACCACAAGCATCTACAGTTAACAGTTTTAAATTAGACTCCAAGGAATTAGATCTGCAAACAATCTCTGGGGTTTGCAAGTTTTTTACTTGTTTTCTATACTATATTTGTTTATACATACTACACTATGTATTTACATAATATTTGTATATATTGTATATAATATGTAAATAATAATATAGTAAACATATGTACATATATGTAGGTATACTTTCTATCATAGTCTAATGATAATTTAAAGAAAAGACAGACACTCTGGATCTTTTGGATGGCTACTTTATAACCGACCCACAGTTTTTATAGCTGTGTCTATTTGTGTTTATTATTGTATGGGTATGAAGGAGACCTAATGCTTACCAGTAATAAGAACAGAAATATAAGAAATATGTAAGTGGTGTGATCCCACTGTAAGAAGGTAAATGGCATCCCTGGGAGCTGTGCAAATACAGCATTTCTGGAATTTGCCTAGAAAACAGGTGGGAAAATGAGATCACTTGTAGCATGTTCTAATAGATTTGCTGAAGCACATTGGAACAGAACACACTGTATGTGCATTGTGAACAGTGATGTAATTCCAGCAAAATAATATGTTAAATTAATGTTGTTAATTTTGCTTTTATTGGTTTTCATTGAAATTAGTTTTGCACATTTGTTTGAGTTTTATAGTTCTATAAGAATCAGAAACGCAAAGGATTTACAGGTAGTTTTATGTTTGTTCTTATTTAAGTAACATTATAATAAATGTAGTTTAAACCACCACTTGTATTCCAAGAGGAATTTACTCTTTAAAAGGAGATTGGAGAAATAATGATTGATAGAATCACAGATTACTGGAAAATGAAGACTCCTTGGAAATTATTGTCCAGTGTTTCTGAGACTGGGTTCCAGGGAATTCTGGATTGCAAGGTGTTCATAGATATGGCAAGAAAAACAAAGAGGAGTTTTTATGATCAAATAAGCCCTGGAAAAGCAGAACTGTGTCTCCCCTCTTGAAGACTCATGCTACTCATTCATGAAATAAAGCCACAGTGAGAGCCAGTGATAAAGAAACCTGTCCTTTTTTTTTTTTTTTTTTTTTTTTAGCGGCATTTTCCAACCTTTCCTCTTTGCATGGAGGACCTGCCTCCAACCTATAAGAGAATTCTCTGAACCACAGTATGGGAAACTCTGCTCAGGGACCAGACCCTCACTTCACAGACTGGAACATGGAAAGGGTATGGTGGGCTGAATAGTGTCCTCCCAAAATTCATGTCCACCTGGAACCTTAGCACGTGGTCTTCTTTGCAATGAGGGTATTTGCAGATGTAATTAGTTAAGATGAGGTTGTGAGAATTAATTTTATGTGTCAACTTGGCTGGGCCATGTGATGCACAGGTACTTGTTCAAACATTATTGAGGGTGTTTTTGGATAAATTTAATGTTTACGCCAAGTAAAGTAGATTGTCCTGCTTTTAATATGTGTGGACCTTATCCAATCAGTTGAAGGCCTAAATAGAACAATAAAGGCTGACCCTCCTTTGACTAAGGGGTAATTCCTTCTACCATACTACATTCTACCTGGGGCATTTTGTTTATTTTTTTGTTTTGTTTTTGTATTTTTTTTCCTGACTCAGGCTTGAACTGAAACATTGACTTTTCCTGGATCTGTAGCCTGCTGGCCTTTGGACTAGAACTATAATAAATAGTTCTTGTAGGTCCTCGGCTTGCCAGCTGCAGATCTTGGAACTTGTGAACGCCCATAATTATGTCATCCAATTCCTTATAGTAAATCTTTCTACATTTATATACAACCTACTGATTCTATTTTTCTGGAGAATCCTGACTAGTATAGAGGTTGCAGTGGATTAAAGTTGGCCTTAAATCTAATAACTGCGGTCCTTCTAAGAAGAGAAAACAAATAGGAAAAGGGGCAGAGACTGGCATGATGCATCAACAACCCAAGGAATGCAAGGGTCACTAGTAACCATCAGAGGCTAGAAGATGCAACTAACAGATTCTCTGCGCAAGGCCCAAAAGGAACTAATGTTGCTGGCACCTTGATTTTGTACTTCTGGTGTCCTGAGTTGTAAGAGAATAAGTTTCTATTGTCTGAGGCCACCAGTTATTACAGTGCTAGGAAATTAATGGGGAGTGAGAGAGAAATGTGAAGTGACCTAGCAAAGGCAATTCTAGGGACCAAATGTCTGACTTTGAAACCAATTCTCTTTTCATTCATCTATTCATTCACTTCCATCCTTGTCCCAGAAAGAGACATAAGTGTGTATTGTTTTCTTCCATATACAAATAAATACAACAACAGAAACTAGAAGTAAAAGGAAGACATAAACCCATTTCTAGAAGTAGCATACCACTAATTATCTATGTAACTGGTAACTATACTGCTATAAAAAGCAAACCTGGATTCTCCCAAGTATAAGACAGTATCTATCTGTAAGACGTCAGAATTGAAAAAGATCTTGAGAACATTTAACTCAATTATTTTATTTTAGAGATATAAACATTTTTCTAAAGATAGTATTTTTCTTATTGCTATTGTAACACATTACCATACATGTAGTGGCTTAAAAACAACGAATTTATTTTCTTATAGTTTTGGAGGTCAGAAGTCCAAAATTAGGCTGAGTGAGCCAAAATCAAGGTATCGGGACCAGGTGTGTTCCTTCTGGAGGTTCTACAGGAGAATCTGTTTCTTTGCCTTTTCCAGCTTCTAGGTGGTGTCCACACTGCCTGGCTCATGGCCCTGCAGCCCTCTGACCTTTGCTTTGGTCATCATCTCCATCACACCTCAGATTCTCCTACCTTCCTCTTGATAATTACCTTAGGCCTACCTGGAAAATCCAGGATAATCTCTATATCTCAAAATCCTGAATGCAGTCACATCTGCAAAATTCTATTTTCATTGAAGGTAACATATTCATAGGTTCTGGAGATTAGGATGTGAACATCTTCAGGGAATCATTATTAACCTTACCATAGATAGTGTGATTAGAACTCAGAGTGGCATGCCCCCTATGCCTTTGGGTCATCCATAATGCTACAATGCACAGTATCATAAAATTGATCTTCTAATTCAGGATCTTTCTCAGATTTCCATGGTGTACAAAGAACATAGAGGAAAAATATTAACAAATTACACTTTCAACTGTGCATAGTGATTAAAAATATAGAAGTTTATGAAATATATTGCTAATTAAGAATTGCTTCAATTCCTAAATGACTAATGATTTAGTTAATGAAAAATGGAGCATGGTCGTACTGCCATCTTTCTGTGATGCCCATGGCCACTCAGCAGTCACAACAGTAATTGTTTCTTTAGAGCCCTTGTGGATTTGGGAATCTGCTTCTTGACAACAGAATCAGAATATTTTTGTGTATGAAGTTGTGCAAGGATAATGATGCTTTATGCTTATTTAGAAATATTTATAGGTCACTAAGTATGTTAATGTCGGATATCTTGGGTAAGTTTTCAATAAACCCTCTAGATAAGTGGGCAAGCATAACAGTTTTATACCATTTTAGATATGTGGAAACTGAGGGTCACAGAAGCTGTGTGAATTGCTCTTGTCATACCTTCACATGTTAGTGGGGACTTAAACCCGGATTTCCTGACTCCAGCTTTCAGGTTGTTCTTAGATCTGTAGCTAGGTAAGCAAACAGAACCCAGCCAACCAATCAGTCCCATCAAAAAGGGATAGTGGATAAGAAGACCTGTTACCTTCCAAATTGAATTAAGAGACTTTTATAGAATGGTAATTTTGTGTTTTGAGTCTGTTAAAAATTTAAAAATAGGTAATACCATGAAACTATTTTAAATATAATAGAAAATTATGATTAGACTTAGAACCATACCTTGTGAAAACTCAAAGCACAAATAAATTCAGCATCTTACTCAACAAAGGTATATCAAATATTGGAAACTAAGGGGAATTTAAGGTTGAGCAAACAATATGAAACTACATGAGAAATTTCAAACTTTTCTTTCTAGTTAGGAAAATGAGTGCTTTTGTGATGGTTTATTCTTCAGACAGGATAAATTCTAAGTGGAATTTGATCGTGAAAGAGTCTGTTTAAAACAGATGTAGGCCAGGTGGAGATTGAGGAATCTTTCTGGAAAAAAGGGCAGATTATATGGTTTTGATAAGAAATCCTGATCCATTTAGAGTGGAAGGACCAACTCCAACTGTCAGCTAAGAGAACAACTAATGTTTTTCCTTCCTTTCCTTCCCTTCCTTCTCTTCCTCCATGTACTAATAGTACCAGATCTTCAACTTGTAGAAATGAGTCATTTCTTTGTGAAATCGGTTGGTCCATTTTTGTTCAGCTCTAATTGTTAGAGAGTTCTTTCCTGCATACATCAAAATAGGCATGTCCATAGTTTCTAACAAGTAAACTTAGTTATGTCCTTTGGAGTCATAGACAATGTGACGCTCTTTCTTTTTTCTCTTATAAGAGCTATCTTATTATTTGTGTCTTTCTTTCACTTTCTGTCCTTCAGGATAGAAATCCCCTTTTGCATCAGGTGGGTCTCATCTGACCCAATGTTTAGACCTTTCATTGTCTTGTTTGGACAGTTAAGGCATCCTGAATTCTACTTTACTCCAGATATGTCTAGTTATCCCAGAAGAGTCAGCTTAGATTGTCTCACATTATTGGCCTCATAGATGTATAAATGTGACCCACCTAATTTTGTTAGCATTTTAAATACCTCTAGTTCGTGGTCACATAACACTGTCGCATCTTTGCAAGTGAGTATTGCCAAAACAAGCACCATCCTCTATCAGTAAAATTGGTTTTGAACCTAAATGTAGGGCTTATGTTTGTTCTGCTGAAAAGCATCTTATTGGCTTTAGCCCCAGGGACAAGGTCATGATTAGACCATCATTCATTTTATGCAGAAGAAATTTTAAGGATTTAAAGCTACCCTCAAACACTTTCAAATGCAAACGGTCTCTCTCACTGGCTTTCCAAGAGCCTAGATTTGCCAATTTAATAATATTTAAGGATATTGAGGTTAAATATACTCTTAAGGGTAAGATACCCAGAATTTCTAGATAAAAATAGAAATATTCCATCACAGAGGAGTGTATCAAGACATTAGTCTGACAAGCTATCTTAGTCAAATGCTGGACCTTAAGAGGATGGCAAAGGAGAAAGTTACATAGTAACAGAAGAATAGGATTAGAAAGGTTCAGAGCTAGAGGCTTTCTTCCGGAAGATAGGTCTGTTTCCTTTGGGGAAAATTCAGATGTTACTAGATTAAAATCTATTAATATTTAGGTTAAAATACATATACATATATAGCTAAAAGTAATGTACAAAAATATTGCCACCACAGTGTACAGAAATGTAGGATAGGCATGGTTGTTATAATTTTACAGATGAAAAAACAGACTTAGAAGCAATTTGCCTAAGCAAGGTCAGTAAGGGGCAGGGACAGTGTCTGAGATCAGGACTGTTCACCAAATCTTCTCTCTCCTTACCCTTTCTTACCTTTCTACAAAACTAAATTCAGTATGTGCCCATATTATGAAGGAAACATAATAATTGATTTAACAATATTCTAGTCAGAAAAAAGGGACTGAAACATTGTTAATAAACTGATTTGTCAGGAACTGGGTACATTTAAAAAATTCTCTGAATATTAAGCTTTCCATTTCATTTCACATCCAAGAACATGACTCAGTCTTGGAAATTGGCTACCAGTGCAGCCTGGGAGTAGGGGTTTTGGAATAGCACTGGGGAGGTGAGATTGATCTAATGATAAATACCCTCCGGAGGGGAAAGTTCATTAAATTTAACTGTGTAGTGTCCAAGTTGGAGAAAAGTTCACAATGTCTTGGATTCTCTACTAGAGAGAGAGCCAGCCAATATTGTGGCTAGTATGCCAGCAAGATGCAAAAAAATCAATTTGTCTCTGGAATGACTGAAGCAGATAGTGGTTTATTCATTTGCTTATTTATTCTTCACACAATTAATGCACATACTGAGCTAAATAAACTGAGGATATCAAGAAGAATAAGCTGAGAACTCTACTCTCACATGACTTGCAGTCTAATAAGCCACAAAACGTGTTAATGCTATTCAAAATGTTATAAATGTTTCCGTAGCCAACTTCCAATTCTTATCCAGGCTTTGTAGGCTCTTCATAATCTGAGCCTAACACTGCTAAACAGTGTTATTTGTCTAATACCCACTGCTCAACACAGATGCAAATTGTTGTCATGAGCCTGGTCTCTTCACCATTACACAAACATGTCTGGCCCACATCCATCCTCCCTTCCTTCCTTCCTTCCTCCCTTCCTTCTCTCCCTTCCTTCTCTCCCTTCCTTCTCTCCCTTCCTTCTCTCCCTTCCTTCTCTCCCTTCCTTCTCTCCCTTCCTTCTCTCCCTTCCTTCTCTCC
>NW_026057586.1:29014851-29062075 GCF_023721935.1 Panthera uncia
TTCTCTCCCTTCCTTCTCTCCCTTCCTTCTCTCCCTTCCTTCTCTCCTTTCCTTCTCTCCCTTCCTTTACCCATTGCTGTTTTTCTCCCTCCTTCATTCCTTTGATAAATGTTTTTGAGTATCTACAGTGTGCCAGCAACCTCTGTGCTGCTATGGTTCCATCAGGTGATCAGACACCCATGTTTCCTCCCCTCACTGGCAGTGAGTATTTGGGGATTAAGCCCAGACCATGTTTTCCTTTCCCAAGTTTTGTCTTGATTATCCTTGCTCTGTGTGGACATTGACTCTTCTGCAATTGGATTACTCCTATAGTGTGTGCCTTGCAACCAGGAATGTTGTTAATTGTCAGAGATGAGGGTGTGGCAAGAGTTTAAGGAGTGGGGAGTGTCAAGGCCTGAGACAGCCCAGAGAAGCTTTGTGAAGAAGGTGGAATTTGAGATTGGCCATGAGGGAGGGGCAGCTGAGTTTGGTAATCTTGAAGATTTCATATGGGGCATAGCATGATGGCTTTAAGAGAGAGTAAGCCCGAGACAAACTGCTTTCCTCAAGGAATGAGAATTAGTTTTGTTTCTAAGCTAAGTTTGAGGAAATTGGCTAGGTCACAGTTAGCATTACTGTGCAATTACAATGCAAAGCATGCTTGACAAAGGATGTTCTCACTTTATCATTTACTCAGATCTGTTTCTTATCAAATTGTAAAATTTTGGAATAGCCAAATAACTTGAGGGGCTTCAGGACAGAAAGCCCCCTCCCCATGGCAGCAATACATGATGGATGGTCCCTGATAACCTCTTTTTGAACAATAAAATCTGCTTTCCATAGTAACAAAATAGCTAGTTCCATCATTTGACCACTCCAATGAACATGGAATTGTTTCTCACATTATGCTGAAATCTGGCTCCTGGTATTTTCAGCCTTTGAGCCTAGTTCTTCCTTCCAAAGCCATACAGAGTGAGCTTGATCTCTCATCAACATGAGAGTTTCTCAAATATTTGTAAAAGTAGTGTTGCGCACTTGACAAGTAACTTGAGAGATTCATTGTCTTGAACACGTGGCTTGACATTGTAGTTTAAGACAATGAAACAACCTGCAGAACACAGGAAGACAAATATGACCTGGTGTTCGAAGTGCAGACCATAGTTCTGACTGTCTTGGTTTTGATCTTTGTGCTTGGACCACAGGCTTTCACCTAGTAAGTAAGGATTACAATAGCATGTACTTCATCATGCTTTTGGAAAGGCTAAATGAGATAATACACAAAAAGCACTGGGTGTTTTCTCTGGTTGAGAATAAATTTTGATTGAAAGGTGAGAGAAAATTTGTACTGTAAATGAGAACATTTTTGCAAAACATGTCATTGCAATATTTAAATTTGGCCAACTGAGCCATGAGGGATGACCAAGCCTTGTACAAGCAATTGTGCCCAATCTAAGAAGCAAAGGCAAAGCCCACCCAGGACACCTTTGCCTGCTTCCCTTGCTAATGGTAGAACATCCTCTGTGGTGCATTCCTGAGTTCTCAGTCTGGTGTGGGCTTGTGTGATGCAAGCAGTGAAGTAGTAAATCTATCCTTGAGGGAGAGAATATTTTGTGGTTTACCAAATGGCTTTCTAAAAGTTTTTTTTTCCCCCACCATCTACTTATAAGTTCCCATACTTCCATTCAATCCTTCTTAATTCTTTTTTTATCATGTTTATTTATTTTTGGGCACCTGGGTGGCTCAGTCAGCTAAGTGTCCGACTTTAGCACAGGTCATGATCTTATGGTTAGTGAGTTTGAGCCCTGCATCAGGCTCTGTGCTGACAGCTCAGAGCCTGGAGTCTGCTTCAGATTATCCATCTCCCTCTCTCTCTCTGCCCCTCCCCTGCTTGTACTCTGCCTCTCTCTTTCTCTCTCTCTCTCTCTCCCTCAAAACTAAAATAACCATTTAAAAAAATTTGTTTATCTTTGAGAAAGAGAGAATGCATTCTTGAGCATGAACAGGGGAGGTGGAGGGACAGAGGGAGAGAGAGAATCCCAAGCAGGCAAAACACTCAGCATGGAGCCCCAAATGGGGCTCCATCTCATGGCCTGAGCCGAAATCAAGAGTCAGCCACTTAACCAACTGAGCCACTGAGGTGCCCCAGTCCTTCTTAATTCTAATCCATTGATTGACCTTAAATGATACGTGTCTATCTTTAAACTCCAGGTCTGTTTCAGGAGATCCTTAGGGCACTCTTGCTGAAGAGTGTGGAAGTGGTGACCCAGCGAGAAGGAAAATGTTATATCTCAAAACCCTCAGAGAAGTAGCACTTCTTTCAAAAACACTTTCCTGAATGTTATTTCATAAGGATTAAATCCTCTGTAGTGGGTACTTAGAGAATCTGAGGTTATTTGCATTCTACAGGTACGAAAATTGATAGAATGGTATAGGGCTTGCGTCTGCAATTGGGTGCAGTGTAGACAGCAGGGAAATCTAGAAAGTCAGGATGATTTGAGCTCTGATTTGATGGTACTTCTTTAGGTCACCATATCCTCATCTATAAAATCGGTAGTTTGAACCTGATGATTATTCCTTTAGCGCTAATATTCCATAATGATGACAAGAAACTCAATGTTGTACAGCAGTCCACAGTGGGACTAGAGCATGACTATTCCATATCTAAGCCAGTGCTGAGGCCATGATGCTAAGCTGTTCTGAGATGCCCTGTCACCCCCAGCTTTCCCACCCACTCGTCACCCTGTTTCTGCTTTGGCAATCATTATGAGGTAGTCTCCCAGAATGATTAGGGGTGTTGACAGAAAATTATTTCTCTTCTTCTCCCGTGTGCTCTGGCACATGGATATGTTTGGGCAAGTTGTCCCTGTTGTGATCATTATGCATTTAGTTATTTTTGTTCTAGTGCCCAGAAGCCTGTGGGGCATGGATGCCTGGTAAAAGAATTTACAGCCAATTTAGTCCACCTGAGTTAAGTTACACAATCAGCCTAATTGCAGAAAGCTGGTTTCTGTTTCCCTGATATTGGTCATTCCTGAGGATTAGCTTGGGCCGTTGTGAGATCATACGGCAGATTTGGGAAAGAAAACCATTGAGATTGAAACCAAGGTTCAAGGGGCTTCATCTATGACTTAGTGGCATAAAAGTGCAGGTTTAAAACCCTGAACTGCTACTTAACTAGCTGTTGAAGCTTGGACAGATGATTTACGTCTCCGTGTTTCAGTTGCTTTATGGGTTTAATTATATGACACATCTCATGATAGGAGTGAATAAGATAATACATTTAATTGTTTAAAACAGTGTGATACCTTGTAGGTGTTCCATATATACTAGCTATTATCATTTAAATAATTTTATTATTTAAAATTACAAAAGATGAGATCCAAAAAGAAGTGTCTTGCCCATGATCATGTCAGATTCAATAGTGTAGTCAGTTAAAATTCAGCCACCCTTACTAATACTAATTTTTTTCCACTCAGGTTTCCTTACACCTTTATCTAAATAATGAATTTCCATTTAGGACTCAGGAAGTGTTTATAAACACCGTAAGATATAGACGAAGCACTGCTAGTGTAAGTTGTCCATCTACTTCTAAAGAAAGTATGATTAATTAGACATTCCCAATGATCCTCCAGGAATTGTGTGCCACACTTGGGGTACAACTGTTTCTGTTACCCACTATAATAATTGTGCCCACCTTGTGTTAAGAGATTAAGAGTTGGCATGTAGATCCTGCCTTTCTGAGATCCCATCATTCCAACTGAAAGAGAAAGCCCATGTCATTGGCAACATGTCTACCATTATCCCTGACCTACGGAGGAGGACAAACATTACAGAGCTTTTCCAGAGTGGCAGGGTCTCTTCCCTTATGCATTCCTCTATGTCTGTTCTAGACCCACCTGGGCACACAGTTAGTAGAGGATGGGCATTCAGGTAGTATATGATGTAAAACTTATACTTCCTGGTTCTATAACTTTGGGCTCTAATGATTTGAAGGCCTTATTTTCCAACGGATGGATGTCTTTGCTAGAGGAAACAATTTGATTGAACTGGAAGCTGAGGCTGACCTGGGGCATTTATGCCACAGAACCAATAGGCAAAGAAAGAGGGTTATTTTACTGATTGATTCTAATTACCAAAGGGGAAAATAATTGCTTCCCTGTAGTAGGATAGAGGGGACTATATCTGAAACTCCAGAGATTTCTGGGGTGCCTCTTGGTGTTTTCATGCCTAAATGTTAATGAAAACTTCAACCACTTAATATAGATAAGATTCAGACACTACAGAAATGACTGTTGGTTTCCCTCAAATAAAGACTCTCAATTAACTGAGGTGCTAGTTGATGTAAACAAAACAGGAATGGGTAAGGAACCATAAAGTTGTAATACTAAGTATGGCTGCATAACTAGTTACAATTAAGCATATTCTTGTCCTTGCTGACAGCCTCACAGGGTAAGGGAGACAAAATATGGAGTCTGGAGTCATCAAGAAAGCCATAATTTGAGGGGGAAAATACCATAGAAAAGGAAATTACAGAGAGGTGAACCTGAATCTTTTTGGAAAAATTTCCCCTGAAGATATTTGCTTAGTCCAAAGTGGTGTATGTGGGGTAGTACTTTCAAAAAGCATACAAAATACTCTCCTAAGAGTCCAAAATTTGAGCAGAAATTTGGCAGCTTCATGAGACTGGGGGATCAGAGCCCATCAAGTAAGAGCCATTCTGGTGAGCACTCCAAGATTTATGATGAGATACCTGAAAGGACTATGTTCAAGAAGTAAAGGCTAATCTAAAATAGGTGAGCCCCAATTGGAAAAGTCTTATAAAGTAGTAAGTCTTCCACTCTATCAAAAGAGAGATAATATCATATAGAGTCACCATTATTTTTTATAAGAAATACAGTGTTAAAACAAAAGTTACCAGGTAAGCCAAGAAATAAGATTAAATGACTGAAATCCAAAAGCAAAAAAAGACAATAAAAAGAGAATCACAGGTTAGAATGATCAGATATGGACTTAAAAATAATTATGATTAATATATTTAAGCTAAAAATATAGATAATGTAACCAAAGAACTGGCATATATGAAGCATAATGAAATAGAAATACTAGAACTTAAAAATACAGTCAATAAAATGAATTTAATAAATTGATATATTAGTAGGCACAACAGACTAGAAAATTAGCGAACTAGAAATAGATATTAGAAAATATCCAGGTTGAAGCACAGAGAGAATAAAACTACAGAAAAAAAATATAGGAGATAAACAGGTCACGGTGAAGAGGTCTCATATACACTTGCATCTGAAAAGAGAAAAAAAGATGATAGAAGAAATAATGTGAAGAGAGGATGCCTTTAGAGAATTTGGGGAAATACTTGGACATTAAGCCTTATATTCCAAAATGCTATAGTCTCCAGATAACATAATTAATTTGCACTAATGTTGCACTGACACTTTTGGCCAGTGTAATAGGTGAGAAAAATGTAATGAAAGCCAGCCATATTTTGGTGTATTAGTTTCCAAGCGTTGCTGTAACAAAGTACCACAAACTGGATGACTTAAGACATTTATCTTTTAATGGACACTTGGGGTGCTTCCATATCATGGCTATTATAAATAATGCTGCAATGAACATAGGGGTGTATAAAGCTTTTCAAATTGGTGTTTTCATTTTCTTTGGGTAAATACCCAGTAGTGGAATATCTGGATCATATGGTATTTCTATTTTTAATTTTTTGAGGAAATTCCACTGTTTTCCACAGTGGCTGCACCAGTTTGCATTCCCACCAACAGTCTGTGAGAATTCCTTTTCTTCCATAACCTCACCAACACTTATTATTTCTTGACTTTTTGATACTAGCCAATCTGATAGGTGTGAGATAATATCTCATTGTTTTGATTTGCATTTATCTGATGATTAGTGATGGTGAACATCTTTTCATGTGTCTGGCCATATGCATGTCTTTGGAAAACTAACCATTTATGTTGTCTGCCATTTTTTTAAATCTGGATTATTTGGGAAGGTCTTTTTTGGTGTTGAGTTATATATTTTTAAAATACATTTTGGATATTAACTTTTTATCAGATGTAGCATTTGCAAATATCTTTTCCCATTCAGTAGGTTGCCTCTTTGTTGATGGTTTCCTTCACTGTGCAAATGCTTTTTATTTTGGTGTAGTCCTAATAGTTTATTTTTGCTTTTGTTTCAGTTGCCACATGTAGAAAAATGTTGCTAAAGCTGATGTCAAAGAAATTACTGCCTATGTTTTCTTCCAGGAATTTTATGGTTTGGGGTCTCACATTTAAGTCTTTAATCCATTTTGAATTTAGTTTTTGTGTATGGTATAAGAACATGGTTCAGTTTCATTCTAGTCCAATTTTTCCAGTGCCATTTAATGAAAGATTATCTTTTCCCCATTGTATATGCTTGCCTCCTTTGTCATAGATTAATTGACCATATAAGCATAGGCTTATTTCTGGTGTCTCTATTCTGTTCTATTGATCTATGTGTCTGTTTTTATGCCAGTATCATCCTCTTTTGCTTACTACAGTTTTGTAGTATATTTTGAAATCTGGGATTGTAATACCTCCAGCCTTTTCTTTTTTCTCAAGTTGCTTTGGCTATTGGGGGTCTTTTGTGGTTCCATACAAATGTTAGGATTATTCTAGTTCTGTGAAAATGCTATTGATATTTTGTTAGAGATTGCATTAAATCTATAGATTGTTTTGGGTAGTATGAACATTTTAAGAATATCAATTATTCCTGTCCATGAACATGGAATATCTTTCCATTTATTTCTTCATCAATGTTTTATAGCTTTTTGGAGCACAGGTCTTTCACTTCCTTGGTTAAATTAATTCCTAGGCATTTTATATTTTTGGTGCAATAGTCAGTGGGATTGTTTTCTTAATTTTTCTGAAACTTTGTTATTGTATAGAAACAAGAGATTTCTGTATATTAATATAAGGCTCTTTACAGTAGAAAGCCAATATTTAAATGTAGAGAAAAAGATAGATTTAGAAAATCACTAGTTGGCAGCCATTATCACAAAAATGATTGAGGTTAGAATTATGGATGACAATGGATGACTAAAATAGTGGGTTAAACATTGAGGATTGACAGGATTTTTACATAGTCTCAAATCTTATAAGATACTTATTACAAATGGAAAAATAACTTTACAGTGGAAGAACCTGGCAGACAACACCTTAGTCAAGTGATTGAAATCTACATAACTTATAGCATCTTGTACCTCTTTATATGAAGAGAACTCAACATGATTTCTGGGGTATTCTTGCCAAAAACCATAACCCAAATTTGATCAAAAAGAAAGCTCACACAACCCAAATTGTTTTGTTCTGCAGTAGTTAAAAATATTTATGGGGGAGGGGGAAACTAAGACTCATAAAATATCAAGAGATAAGGATATCTTCTATTAACATTTTGATTCATCATTTTGCTGACAGTCCTAGCCAGTGCAATAAGGAAAGAAAAAGAAATGAAAGACTGGAAAAGAAGATATAAAACTGCCTTATTTGCAATTGCTATGATGTTGCATGAAAAAAAGTCTATCCCCTGCTCTTTTGGACTTTTGCTAGTGCTGTAGCCCTCTGGCTATTGGGAACTATGATTAAAAGCCCCTTCCCCAACTTAGACCTAGAATGAAAATAGGGAAGGCAGTATTGACAGACCACATAAGATACTCAAACCTTTTTGAACTTAATAAAATCTATCTTCACTAATTATTATGAACAGCAGGAATAAGCAGTATGAAGAAGCAGTATATTAGTGAGGTATCCGAATATGAACAATTTAAATAATAGATTCTATTATTTACTAGAAAGTTGTTTCATTCTATTTGAGTCTCATAGAAAACTTGGAAAGTGGATATGAAATATACTGCTATTCTTTTCAGATGAAAAATTGTCACTCAGAGAAATCACACAGTGAGTAAGTTGTACAGTTGGGAGCATAACCATATATCATGGGTCAAGTGATTTTTTTCTCAAATCTCCACTTATTTGTTTCATTAATCAGTACCACTTACCCCTAAACCCTCCTGAAATATGAAAATTATCTAGGTAATGAGTACAAAGGAAGATTTTTTGCTGAACATTTTTATGTCTAGTTAAATTACCCTATGCAGGGCTTAACAGAATGCTATTTATGGAGACATGAAGGCCTAGAAATAACACACAAAATTAGAAAAGTCACCCAAAGAATGTTTAGTCATCATATATATATAGTGTGTGTGTATGCTGCACACTATGTAGTGTGTGTGTGTGTGTGTGTGTGTATTGTGTGTGTGTATGTATATATAGTGTGTGTATACATATATACACACACATGTATATGTATATATATACATATATATACACACATGTATATGTATATATATGTGTGTGTATACACATATATACGAAAAAAACAAACATATATGACTCAATATTCTCCATTCCCTTTTAAAAAATAACATCAGTTTTCTAAAGCTATCTAGGGAGACCTTTCATCATTAAGTATACCAAAATTGAGTTTTGTAAGTATTTTAAATGTAATATTATCAATTTTACATTCCTAAACTTATCAACTGGCTTTATATCAAGAAGACATAAAAATAGGATCATTTTTTTTTGTTTTTTCACAATATTCAAGTTTGTTTAAATTTAAATCCAGATTAGTTAACATATAGTATAATAATGGTTTCAAGAGTAGAATTTAGTGATTCATCACTTAAATATAACACCCAGTGCCCAACCCAACAAATATCTTCTGGAATGCCCATCATCCATTTAGCCCATCCCCCCCCCCATGTACCCCTGCAGCAACTCTGTTTGTCCTCCGTATTCAAGAGTCCCTTATGGTTTGCCTCCCTCTCTTTTTTATTTTTCCTTCCTTTCCCTTATGTTTACTTGTTTTATTTCTCAAATTCCACATGAGTGATATCATATAATATTTGTCTTTCTCTGACTGACTTATTTCACTTAGCATAATACATTTCTAGTTCCATCCATGTTGTTGCAAATGGCAAGGTTTCATTCTTTTTGATTGCTGAGTAACATTCGATCGTATACACGCACATATGCGTGCGCGCGCACACACACACACGCCACATCTTCTGTATCCATTCATCAGTTGATGGACATTGGGGTCTTTCCATAATTTGGCTATTGTTGATAGTGCTGCTATAAACATTGAGGTGCATGTACCCTTCAAATCAGCATGTTTGTATCCTTTGGATAAAAACCTAGAAGTGCAATTACTGGGTTGTAGGATAGCTCTATTTTTAATTTTTTGTGGAACCTCCGTACTGTTTTGTGGAGTGGCTGTACCAATTTATATTTCTACCAACAGTGCAAGAGGTTTCCCCTTTCTCCATATCCTAATCAACATCAGTTGTTGCCTGAGTGGTTAATGTTAGCCATTCTGACACGTGTCAGGTGGTATCTCATTGTGGTTTTGATTTGTATTTCCCTGATGATGAGTGATGTTGAGTATCTTTTCATGTGACATCTTTCTGGATTCTTCTTTGGAAAAGTGTCTGTTCATGTCTTTTGCCAATTTCTTCACTGGATTATTTATTTTTTGGGTATTGAGTTTGAGAAGTTCTTTATACATTTTGGATACTAACCCTTTATCAGATATGCCATTTGCAAATATCTTCTCTCATCCCATTGGCTGCCTTTTAGTTTTGCTGATTGTTTCCTTTGTTGTGCAGAAGCTTTTTTCTTGATGAAGTACCAATAAGGAAATAGTTTTGCTTCCCTTGCCTCCAGAGAAAGTCTAGTAAGAAGTTGCTGGGGCCAAGGTCAAAGAAGCTGTTTTCTCCTCTAGGATTTGGATGGTTTCTTACATTTAGGGCTTTCATCCATTTTGAGTTTATTTTTGTGTATGGTATAAGAAAGTGGTCCAGGTTCATTCTTCTGCATGCTGCCATTCAGTTTTCCCAACAACATTTGCTGAAAAGACTATCTTTTTTTTTTCCAAGTGGATATTCTTTCCTGCTTTGTTGCAGATTAGTTGGCCATACATTTGTGTGCCCATTTATGGGTTCTTTATTCTGTTCCATTGATCTATGTGTCTGTTTTTGTTCCAGTATCATACTGTCTACATGATTACAACTTTGTAATATAGCTTGAAGTCCAGAGTTATGATGCCTGAAACCTTGGTTTTCTTTTTCACCATTACTTTGGCTATTTGGGGTCTTTTCTGGTTCCATACAAATTTAAAGGAACTCCTTTGGCTTTTGTTTGTCTGGGAAACTCCTTTTTCTCCTTCTATTGTGAATAATAGCCTTGTTGGATAAAGAATTCTAGGTTGCCTATTTTTCCAATTCAGCATGTTGAATATATCCTGCCACTCCATTCTGGCCTGCCAAGTTTCTGTAGATATATCTGCTGTGAACCTGATCTGTTTTCCCTTGTAAGTTAAGAATTTTTTTTTCCCTTGCTGCTTTCATGATTCTTTCCTTTTATGTATATTTTGTGAATTTGATTGTGATATGGCTTGGTGATGGTCAGTTTTTGTTGAATCTAATGGGAGTTCTCTGTGCTACTTGGATTTTGATGCCTGTTTCTTTCCCAAAATTAGGAAAGTTTTCAACTATAATTTGATCACACAAACCTTCTGCCCCTTTTTCTCTCTCTTCATCTTCTGGGACTCCTGTGATATGAAAGTTATTCCTCTTTAATGAGTCACTGAGTTTTCTAAGTCTTTTATCATGATATTTTTTCTTTGTTTCTCTTCCTCTGCTTCATTATTTTACATAATTTTATCTTCTACATCACAGATTCACTGCTCTGCTTCATCCATTGTTGCTGTCATGGCATCCTTTCAAGATTGCATCTTGGTTATAGCATTTTAAATTTTGGCCTGACTGCATTTTAATTCTTTTATCTCTGCTGAAAGGGATTCTCTGGTGTCTTTTATGCTTTTTAAACCCCAGCTAGTATTCTTATAATCAGACTTTAAAGTCTAGTTCAGACATATTACTTATATCTGTGTTGATTAAATCCCTTGCCATCATTTCTTCCTGTTTTTTTTCTTTTGGGGTGAATTCCTCTATCTTGTCATTTTGGAGGAAGAAAAAATAAATTAAAAATAAAAATTAAAGACAAAGCAAATAAAAAAATCAAATAAAGGAAGCTAGATCCTAGGTGTGTTTTGGTCTGTTAAGAGAAGCTTTATAGAAAAGAAAAAGAGAGAAAGGAAAAAGGGAAAGTTAAAAAATAATTTTCTAATTAAAAACATTTAATAAAATACAATAAAACAAAGTAAAAAACAAAAAAAATTACTCTTTCTGTATCCAAGAAAGAGAAAGAAAATAAAGAAAACAGAAAACAACACAAGCAAAAACAAAAGCAAAGATAGGGAACAAATGAACAAGCAAACTGAATGAAACCTGAATATAGTTACAACCAGCTTCCCCTAGAACTGAAACTTTATAGCACACGATAGTTACTAAACTAAGCAGGTGGAAGGGATTTGTGCTTGTCTTCTGGGGAATGTGTCAGGAGGGCACAGGTGGGTGGGGCTACAATTCTGTCCTCCACTTGGTCATGCTGCTTAGCTCATTGGGGTCGATCCACCCATAAGAGAAGTGAAAATGGCTTCACCGAGCTCTCTAGTATCTGACCGGGGGGATTTTGTGCCCTCACAGACATATGATCAAGCCCCCCACCTTGGTCTCAGGCTTCTGTCTGCTCCCTGCCTTTATCCTGTACATGTCCAAGCTGCCTCCTGCCTCCCTCCAGAGTTTTATCTCAGATGGGGTGGTATTTCAAAACCCCACACTTCAGAAACTCCTGTGGCTTGGACTCACACTGATTCTCAGGGAGGATCTTGCTGAGCAATGATCAGGTGCCAGCTTTCCCTGGAAAATGTTTGTATGATCACTGCAGTAGAAGGGGCTCAGAGTTTATGGTAAATCACAACACACAGCCAGTGCCAGGTTTTGCTGCACTGTGGCATCTTTGTTCCAATATCTGTAAATGTGACTGCTCTCGGGTTCCACTGGGACTTTTGCCTGTGGGGAGACCATAGGGCTTCTACCAAATGCACTCCAATCAGGGGAATTGCTTCTCACCCTGTGGCACACAGACCCCTCAAACCACACTGCTTCCTCCTGGAGATTTGCCATGCTTCCTCACCAAAGCCCTGAAAGGCACTGAAATCCAGAACTTCAGACTTTTTGGTCCACTGATTATAGAATCCTGGGCTTCTTTTTCCCTGTCAATTGGGGAACAGATTTCTTGTCTAGTTCCCTATGAGTGTTTTCACTGTTTCTCTCCAGCTACTTTGGGGGCAGTGCTTTTCTTGCACAATCCCAATGCACTGCACTCTCCCTCTTTGTCTTTCTCTCTCTGTGAAAATGACTCCTTACACTCTGCAGCTCTGTGGCTTTCTCTCCCCCAGTTCACCTATATGCACAGTATACCTACCAAGTTCTCTGGTTCAAATTATCTAGATTATTGTATTGATCCTCAGATCAATTTCTTAGGTATTCAAAATGGTTTAATGTTGATCTAACTGTGTTTCAGGGACAAGATAAGCTCAGGGTTCCCACACTACTCCACCATCTTAACTCTCTAGCACGACTTTCAAGTTCTTAAATTTCATTTCTTTTACATCCTTGCAATTTTTTAAAAATGTTATATATCTAGGAATATTTTGTATATAAAATGCTTAGCTACTGCTTGAACATGCTCTTTGATCAAAAGCTCAGCTGAGGGAATCTGGCTCATGGAAGAAATACTATGATATATGTTATGAGGACATAGTGGTCCAACAGGGACTAAGCCTCAAGTCCCCTCAGAGTCTTTGGCTGTCAGACACAGATGTGAGGGTATGGCTTGTTTGGGCACTGGGGGCAATGAGGATCTTCCCTTGAGGAGTGAGATGGGTATTAGGCAGCTGAAGGAACTTGTGAGCTGCCCCAAAGCAAAGAGCCCAAGGTACCCAGGAGGGACCCAGAGGCTGCTACCTCCACTGTATCAGATTTTAATTTTGGTTTCTGACTGACTTTTGTCTTGTAGTTTGTGTGATCTGACTTCTATTTGCCATGTATTTGCGTAATTTTTCAATGAGGATTTTTCTATGGCAATGTTGATAAATATAAAACCACTCTTCATATTTTAACCCAAATGACTTAAATACTCTTGAAAATTTACACAAAAGAGTTGAGGTATTATCACAACATGTGTGCATTTAGTAAATCTTTGACCAGTCTTAAACCATAGACATGATAGTTGTTATTGTAGCTGTAGACAGCACAGCTGGAGCTAGGAGGCTGACATTAAGTTAAGCAGAATATTTTTTTTGTCTTTTATAACTCCTGGATAAAGGGCAAGATATTTTGAGAAGTATCCTATTTGCACCTCAGCTGTGAAGATAAATGTTATATTTTCTGGCACCGATGTATACTGTTAAGGCTGGAATAGTAATGGAGGGATGAATTTAGTGGCAAAGGAAATACTAAATTGGAATTCGGTGAATTTCTGGATTATTGTAAACTCTGGGGACATTCATGAGTTCAATAAATAAGTGAAACAAAGAATGTTTGGCAAAAGAGTGAGAAACTAACTTGACATAGAGATTCCCACTCTCAATTACTTCAGGAAGGAAGGAAACAAGGTGCTAAGAAGTAGAGACAAGGTAAATGAATGTGAAAGAAATTTGGGAAAATAGCAAGAAGAATTATGCTTCCAATGTGAACTGACAGAATGATACCTGATTATTATTTTGTGCTTCTGATGGAAAGCTCTATAAACAAACACTTTAATTGTATACACAATTGGGCTAGGGTAATGTTTAAGGCTGAGATAAGGTTAAAATGTGAGCAGCTTAAGAAGCCCAAATAGGTAGTATGTCAGACTCTTGGAAGAACAAATGTTTTGGAACAAAATATGTCAGGAGAAAATGTAAAGACCATCTAGAAGCTACTGATTTCCTCTTCTTTCTTCACATGTGTGTATAACTGAACAACATAAAAGAACAGGTTGACTTCTTTGAAGTGTGAAGTAGATAATTTAGAAAAAATTAAAGGGAAGCCATAAGTATGAGGTACCACCTTTATATGCAAAGAACAACATTTGCTGGGACCCCCAGTTCATTCTTTTTTCAGTAATAGTATTATGTGAAACCACCCCCTAGCAGACATTTATTGGTTGACTGGGGTTGGGTGTTTAATCTCTAGCAAAATAATCTTTTCTACATGAGTAGAATCTTTTCTACATAAGTCACTGATCTTATGATTTTGCCTCATGGGGTCACTACCTGTCATTCACGAATGACAAGGTGAAGAGAAATAAACCGTATATCTGTAATACTTTGGCTGTAAGTATATCTGTAATCTGCTTGTCTACTAAGGGGAGCATAAGGCAAGATGTTGCCTTCAAGGATCTTAGAAAGAAAGATAAAGTGATAAATATACCTTAAATGGGCAGTTTATGTTAGTTATTAATTAACACTAATTCCAATATTGAGCCAGGCACCAAGGTTACAGATAAATTTCCCTCCATGTTGCCTAGAATCTGCTGGAGAATACAACTAAGACCCTGGAAATTCATGGTGATATAAGGAGAAATATAGGCTTGGACTTTGGAATCAGACACACCTTGGGCTGACTCCCTGTTCTACTGTTGGCCAAGGAAGTACAGCTTCTGTAGCCTCATTTAACCCACCTATAAACTTGAGCATGTGTGTTTGAAAATCAAAGGTGTTCCTATAGGTGCTTAAGAAAATGGCCAGGGGTGCCTGGGTGGCGCAGTCGGTTAAGCGTCCGACTTCGGCCAGGTCACGATCTCGCAGTCCGTGAGTTCGAGCCCCGCGTCGGGCTCTGGGCTGATGGCTCGGAGCCTGGAGCCTGTTTCCGATTCTGTGTCTCCCTCTCTCTCTGCCCCTCCCCCGTTCATGCTCTGTCTCTCTCTGTCCCAAAAATAAATAAAAAACGTTGAAAAAAAAAATTAAAAAAAAAAAAAAAAAAAGAAAATGGCCAGCACAATGTGGCTCCTCAAAAAATGGTAGCTCCAAGCCTAGGTGAGATAAGGTTTCAAGTAAGTATGTGTGACAACACTGCAGTGGTGGGGATAGTGGAGGACTCAGAAGACCTCTTCCTTTAATGCATGTGACAGGTAGGATGTGGAAGAATGAGATGGCAGGATGTTTGGGTCTCTGTAGTGTTCCAGACCCATTCTTTTCATATGGCACTGTTAGGAAGGAAGCCTAATTCTTTTAAGTTGAACAGAAATTGCCACTTAGAACCTCACAGGATGGAACTCAAGATTACTAGGCTCTGACAGAAGTACAATGGAAACAGAAATGCCTAGTAAATGACACTGGAAGCATGCATGTGGGAAAGAGACAGGATGTCTGGCTCTGTGAGCTCCCTCAACAGGAAGTGTTCATCTCCCCAGAGCTGGTAAGAGCACCACCAAAGAAAGAGAATGGAGAAGTAAGAAGAAATCTCCTCTCACAAATCTGATTGGTCCTGAGCCTAAACACCATTAACAGTATTATTAGTAGAAATAATAATGATAAAATGTAACTTTGAGTTGCTATCATTTTGTGCTTTAAAGTATTTTTTACTTTTTTGATTATTTTGGTTTATCATAGATTTCTGTTGAAGGAGAAAGGCAGCCCAAGGATCACTAATCCCATTTTACAGATGTAGATATGAAGGCAGCCTGCTGTAGTGGAAAAGCACCAACCAAACAGTGAGAAGATCAGAGTGCTAGATTTCAATAAGGAAATTAGATAATCTCCTAAGATTCTTATAAATTGAAGATCCTGTGATCTTTGTAAATAGCTATGAATACCTGCTGCTTAAATGGCCTTAAGTGATCCCCATTTTTTTGTTGTTGTTTCTCATATTTTTCTGTAATCTTTTCCCTGTAAGTTAGACCTAGTGACTTGCTTCTGACAAACAGAATACGGCAAACATGATAGAACATCATTTCTGAGATTAGGCTATAACTACTATGATTTCCCTCTTGCCTGTTCTCCCTTTGGCTCTTTTCATGTGCCTGCCATAATAAAGCAAGCTGCAGAGGCCCACGTGGCAAAGAACTGGGGACAACTTTTGGCCAACAGCCAGTGGGAAGCTGAGGCCTTCAGTCCAACAACCCAAAGGAACTGAACTAGGAAGAGATTCCTCCCCATTCAAGCCTTGAGATGACTGCACCCCTGACTGACACTTTGACTGCAGCCTGTGGGAGATCCAGACCATACCCTTAGCCTCCAGCTAAGGCACTGTTGGATTTCTGAGCCATACAGAAACCATGAGCTGAGAAATACTGTTAAGTCCCTACATGTTGAGGTAATTTGTTACACAGTAATAGATAACTAAGGTCAAATATTGAATAAGTCTTAGAGCCAGAACCAATTGCAGAATTTCCCTTTCCCTGATTTTTGTTTAAGCATTTCCTGAAATATTCATAGCACATTAGTGAAATGAATGCTCTATGTGAGATGAATTCTATGGTCAAAATACATTTGAGAAGCACTTCACTTCTTGAAAATATATAATGTAGATTATATATTTTTAAAGATTCAGTTATAAAGAAACGTATTTAATTTTGGTAAATGTAACACTTTGCCAGCTTGTTTGACCACATAACACTATTACCATGAAGCCTTTTAAAATGAACATTCCATGGAAGTCATACATCACAGAGTGCTATGAACACATTTTAGGAAACATTGACCTGGCTATTTTATTATCTTCTGAGCATGTCTTTTAAGATTTGCCTCTACCACCATGAAAATGGAGCAGAATGCAACAGTTTGCATGTGGTGTGTGCAGTTTGTGTGCTATTAGGAGAAAAATACACCTGGAAGATACTTCTGGTGGCATCACATGTACACTTTAAAAAAAAATTACATTATTTAATTAATTTATTTTTGAGAGACAGAGACAGAGTACAAGTCAGGGAGGGGCAGAGAGAGAAGGAGACACAGAATTTGAAGCAGGCCCCAGGCTCTGAGCTGTCGGCACAGAGCCTGATGCAGGGCTCGGGCTCGAACTTGCAAACCATGAGATCATGACCTGAGCCGAAGTTGGATGCTTAACCAACTGAGTCACCCAGGTGCCCCCATATGGACACTTTTTATTCTCTTCTTAGTACCTTTCTATCTTTTCCCTAACAGGCATATATTGCCTGTAAGATTTGAAAAATGTTATACAGTGGGCTTAGTAGCATTTTTTTTCCCTCTCCATCTTGCTTTGGTCATCTTTGAGACTGTGTGTTTATCTGTGTACATGTATATACAGGGAGGGGCAGGGGGTGGAGGCATTGGAATAAGGCATAAGATCAAGATAAATGGGGCTGCAGGCGTCTATATGGGGACATACCTGATTGCCTGTGCTGGATGAGTTTTAAGCTCTTTTAGAGGTTACTCTTTGCACCTATCCAGAGGAGCCAATAAACAGGAATAAGCAAGGAAATATTTCCTGTGAATGCCATGGCTTTACTGTGGTCATTTCTTCAGGGGAGGCTGGTCTTTAGGTCTGACCCAGCCTCTGCTTGTCCTCTCCCTGCCAGAGTCAAGTTATTAGACCAGTGTGCTCAAGGTCTCTCTCAGGCCTGAACCAGATCCCTTCTATTCCTTCTCCATGCAGCTGTAAACCTTTGGCTTTGTTGTACCCCAAATCATCAAGCAGAGAGCAGAAGGCAAAGGTGAGGAATGAAATTGTTTCCTTGCCCAAGTACACAGTGTAGCTCTTTCATGAGAGACTCTGAACTGTAGGGAAACCAGTTAGGGAAGGTCATGTGATGTATGGTATCCCAAGAGCAGGGGCCCTGATGTCTCTTCTACGGTGGGAGTTCTGAAGGTACTTTAGAGAAGCTTCTTCAAGGTCAAGTCATGGTCTGGATCACTGCTGAGCAGAGTCTGGATTACAAACCACTCTGAGCCTGCAGCAGAGCTGTGACCACAAGACAATTAATCTTGAGAGCTCTCTGCTTTCCTATTCAGATTAGTTCTCCTCCCTTCGCCAACCACTTCAACTACTGCTGAACCACTTTGTATCCCTCATCCCACCCTCCATCTTTTCAGCACCTTAATTTTTTTTTAATCATGGACCTGATAAGGAATGTGATGAAAGGGGAAGTCTTTTATCCAGAAAAGCATACCTGCATGAGTTTAAATGTCTCCTATCAGTCCCCATAGAGACAAAAATGAGGAGTCTGGTGTAGACATGGAAGTTTTGCTGCTATTTACAGAGTCCATAATCCCTGGAAGTCCTTCAGCTAATTAAAGGTTCTTGAGTCTCTTAATTAAAATCTTGTGCCATAGAACCCTGCTTCTAGCTGAAGGTTTGGATAGAACATGGTCTACTGAAGACATGGATCAGACATAACTTCACATTTCACCTGGTTCCTCTTAATAGAGAAATGGTGAACTTAAAAACTCAAGAGAATGAGTCTTGAGTGGTGGAGTTACAGACTTTGAGGCATATGGTTGGTGGAAGAAGTATTAAGTGAAGACTACACAATCATAGACTAAGCTCCCTCTGTGGGTAAGTCCTGTGGCTCTTAGAATCTTTGACTTCTTTTCTGGAAAGCTAATATGTTCCCATTTCTATGGCAACAGATCCTGTCAGGCTTAAATGGTGTGGTGCTAAATCTGAATTCAATAGCCCTTCCTACAGAGCATGGAAGCCTTTGATTAGCAGAGTTTTCGGTATAAGGAAGTTGACTGATATCGATATTAAGAGTGAAGGGTCTTATCCTTTACACAAAATATAAGATGCTTTTCTTACATGGATATCACACTCTTAAACCATGCATTACTTGTGTTTAAAAAGTACAAACCAAGGTTCACAGTATCTTCCTCCAAAATACCTCCCATCCCAGCTGGAACGATGTCCCAATCTCTGCCCCTGTCATTCTTTAATTTAAAGCTTTGAAGGCTGCTAAGTCAAAAAGCAAATGCTATTGGAGGAGGCTAGCTTTCTACAGCTAGTATCATTTAGGAACTTCTTAATCTAGGTTAGTTTATTGGATTAGTTACAGCCAGGGATAGAAGAAAAGCTGAAAAGCTAGGAGGCCAGAAGAAAAAGGACAATAACATTCATGCCATATCATTTTTCTGAGGTTTTGTAGTGTGTGAGGTTAGGTATGAAAGGGCTTGCAGGAACATCTTGGGGCACCTGGGTGGTTCAGTTGGGTAAGCATCTGACTTCGGCTCAGGTCACAATCTCACAATTTGTGGTTTCAGGCCCCACGTTGGGCTCAGTGCTAATGGTTCAGAGCCTGGAGCCTGCTTTGGATTCTGTGTCTCCCTCTTTCTCTGCCCCTTCCTCATTCATGAAGTCTCTCCTTCTCTCTATCTCTCAAAAATAAATTAACATTAAAATTTTAATAATAAAATTAAATTTTTAATTTGAAAGAGCTTACAGGAATATCTGAATTTAGTCCATAATTCTCTATCAACAGTGGTTGTGCCTGGGAGGGTAGTGTGGAGAGGTGTAGAGGGACACCTTGGAAGTCTGCAGAGGATGCAGGGAGTGTGCTTAGGGGAGATACCACTAGTAATCCAAGCAGAGTTTGAGGAATCAGCTTAGCGCTTGTTGTCTTATGGGCACATCAAAGATTCTCCTAGGGCTGGTGATCAGAAGGGGAAGTTTATTTTTGCTATGATCTAAAGATTTCTTCTTGACTTAGGCATTATTGTTTTAATTTTCTGGGTGAAACTTCAGGCTTGGGCAAGTTTGATGCTTTTGACTTATTCTCATATTAATTTTTAGTGTCAGAAATGGAAATAAGGGTACAGACCTTGTGTTACATATTCTTTTCTATTTAAATTGCACTTGAAAAATTCCTAGGTAAGATGGAAAAAAATAATGCCAATCTAGGACTCTGGGATTTCTGGAAGGACTTGTGGAGAGGGTTTGTAGTCTAGGTGTTCATAGGTCTGAAGAGTCATAAGAGGAAGCCAAAAATGAGGTGTTAGGCCTAGACCTTAATTGACCCTGAGCCATGTATTTGGTCCTGGCCAGATCATGTTGTTACTTTTATTCTATGTGGTAGATTATTTTCAAAGATGGCTGCAGCATCTCTTATGCTCTTTTTCAACATGACTTTGCCACTCCTCCCACCTCCCATAAAGAGGTGGCATATATTTTCCCTCCCTTGTAAACCTGGGCTGACCTTGTGTTTTGCTTTGACCAATAAATAGAACATGGCATAATAATGTTGAATGATTTCTGAAGCTAAACCTTAAGAGACCTCATAGCTTCCAGTTTTCCTCTTGGAGCCCTAAGATCCCCATGTTCTGAAGAGGTCCAGTCTTTCCTATAGTAGGATGAGAAATCTGATGAAAGAAGCATGACAGATGACAGCTGGCACCAACTTCCAGACACGCCATCAGATACTGTTAGCCATATGACTGATCGCAACCAGCAAAAATAAAACCACTTAGATTGCCAACCCAAAGGTTTGAGAGAGATACTAAATCTTTGTTGTATGTGTAAGCCTCTAAATTCTGGGGTGGTTTGTTCAGAAATAGAGAACTGAAACATCATGCAGCACTTACATAACAATACTATGTGTGAGCATGCTTAGAATGTTTTATAGTTGGAATAGGTTTTTCACATGCAATCTTATTTGCCCAGATCCACAAGACAACCTTATTTTCCATCTCTGTAGAATAGCTGTAGGAGTTTCATCCATATTATAGAGGAATAACTTGAGGTGCAGAAAGATTCCAGGCTTCACCCACAATTATGGGGCTGATAAGTGAGCAGGAGGGGCTCAAACAGAAGTTGCCTTCCTCCAGAGCTGGTCTTTGTGTGCATCCTGTGTTCTCTCTTGAGAACACATGTGGATGGCTAGTAAAAGCCAGGGGAACTGTTCTCAGAATGCACAGCTGAGAATCCATGTCCGTGTTAACAAGGTAAGTAGCTTGCCGCGGACATAAACCACTGAGGACTCCACTGTGGGCCCAGAGGACTCCCTTTGGCTGCCATGCTGACACATCTATAGCGTCTAATAAAACCTCAGCCCAGCCTGCAGGGGTTCATTAATTGGTGTGCAGCTCTGACATGTTTGGTAACTGCTAGTTTAAAAAATAAATAATGTAAAATATACCCTAACTTACCACAATCCTAAATTAGCACAGGTGAACTGTGCCGCCTTGTGGAAATAGTGGTGGAGGCTCTTATCTGTGATTTCTCAGGTAATGGCTATGCCAAGCAAAATAATTCCTTTTCCATACCTACCTCACTACCTTTCAGTGTAGGCCCTCATCATTTCCCACCTAGATCTCTCTGACTGCTTCCCAACTGGTATTATTGTTTTAACACAAATCTGTTTTCCCCTCTAATCACATTGCTCATTGCCACCAGTCTATGTCCTAGAGCCATCAGGAACTTCTAGACTTGTGAATGTAAGGATCTTTGTCATTACTTAAAACAGCCTTGAAAAATAGTAAAATATCATTTGTTGACTAAACACAAGAGCTACCACGTCATGGGCACTGTCTAATTATCCAGTTCTAAGTATTGTCATATCTCCCAGTTTATGCTCAAGGTAAATTGAGCAGCATCCACTTCTGTGGAAGCATTGCAGTTTCTCTTATTTTTATGCCTTTCCTTGCAAATCTGTCTCTGTCTGAAACTTTCCCCTTTATTCTCTACTTCACCAGTCTAACATCTACCCAGAGTGTAATATAAAGCTTAGGGGTCAATTTCATTGGGATGTGCTGCCTGTCCTCTTCATTTCTCCTAGATAGAATCATCTCCTATTAGACTGAGCCTATAGTAGAGACAAGTCACAATTAGTCAGATACTCAAAGGCTATAGAAGCAAAGACTCTATAATGATGAAGGCCAATACGGATATATCATCAGAAGTTTATTAAATCCAAATGTAAAACCTACTGGCTTAAGCTTTTTATTCACAAATAACACTGAGGCTTAGAAAACTGAGAGGTGAGTTAGAGTATGGTTGTGAGGAAAGGAGGTGAGGTGTGAGGTTAAAGTGGGGGAGGGGGAGGGCGAGAATTCCAAGCAGGCTCCGTGCTGTCAGTGCCAAGCCCAACATGGGGTTTGATCTCACAAACCATGAGATTATGACCTCAGCCAAAATCAAGAGTTCGATGCTCGACTGAGCCACCCAGGCACTCCTGAAATACATTTCTTAAAGTCAAACAGGTAATGGTAGATATAGGACAATGACAGTAGACATGTCTTGCCTGCTAAGCCAATGTATTTTTATATCAGCCTGTGCCAATTTTTTGTGTGAAAGTGAATAAAACTAATCATTACTCTTTTCAAGTGCAGAAATTCATATTTTCCATCCAAAATACTAAAAGAATCTGACTCCATAGCATTATTAGATCAACCAATCAAAGTTCATTAACCATTCCATTCCATTAGACAACCAGAAATTCAGTCAAGCAATTGATACTTGCCACTGAATCGATGAGTTGTTTGGCTACATAGCCTAAATAGCTCAGTCGTGTGGGTGTTGTGTAGACAGACACAGCCTGGCTTTCTCTGAGGTGGTAATCCAGCAAACAAACAAACCCAAGGGAACTATGTACACACAGGCTGCTTCCCTCACATTGCCCACCGACTGAAGCAGATTAAATTAATAACTTTGCTCTGTTTATGGACATGTTGGTTATAAGCAATGTAGGCGTCTCGGCTGACAATCAGCCAGGCAGAGAAACCAATTAACTCGTGGGTCTAAATCACAAGAAAGAGGAGCCATTTCCTAAATGACCTGGATACATTCTTGGTATAAATTACCAAATTAATTAATGAATAAATCCTAAGTCTTTGCTGGTTTGCAACTTCATTCATTCATCAAATTTTATTAAACAGCACCCCTTTCTGTGTCAGACACTGAGAAACAGTGATAATTAGAGTGTGTTTCTTATAGCAGAGAAGAGATACTGAGTGGCTCCAAGTGGATATTTGCAAGTTGACTCTTCTGAGCATTACTTAGATCCAAAATTCTGGAAGGTGAAAGAGAAAGAAAGGGGGAGAGAACCATCGTTTGTCAAGCCTGATTACACCTACTGGTGATTTTGCATGCAGAAGCTTTGCCTTGGGTGAAGGAGGGTTGAAAACAGGTGACTCACACGGATGTCACACACATATTTAGAGAACTGTGTCCTCTTCCAGTGCAGCAGCCAAATTAGATAATAATTCTTTACATTTGCTTCAGTGCTTTTCAGAGTATTTCACATATATTACCTCATCTGACTTTCATCTTCAAATTCACCCTAAGAAAGACAGGAAGAACATCATTATTTCAATTTTAAAGATGAGGAAATTGAGGCCTAGGAAGTTTAACTGATTTTCCAAAGCCACATAACTTAGTGCTTTTTTCAACATTGCTTTCAATGACCTGGGAATCCTTACTTCGAAACACTTTTACCAAATGGAGACCATTTCTTGATTGGACAATATTCATAGACATTACCTGGATTTATTTAGGGTAGCGATGGTGGAATAGGCCTCAACCCCTTTGTTCATGCCTAACAGAGGTCAGGTCAGTATCTTTGCTTGAGCAGTCCTCTGTGATGCCTTCCTCCCTCCGGCATCTTTTGCTTATCCACTAAAGTGTATCACAGGTCCCTGCTGAGCCACAAAGCCTTGTCTGGCTCCTCAAACCCACATTGCTCAGCACCCTTTCTCAATTTCTTTAGCATTGCAAAGGAGAACAATTTTTGAGTAGCTAAGTGATTGATTTTTGAATTTATTAAGATGCTATGCTAGGTCTTAAGGCAAAGGAAGAAGAGTAATGCCTGTTTACTGCTTCACTAGAGCCCACTGCTGAGTCAGGGAGAGTTGACACAGCTCACTGCTGCAAGGTGAGAAGATGTTCTGTTGGAGTCCTCCCCGCCCCCCCGCCCCTCCCCAAGTACAAGGGGGACTATAAAGGGAAAGGTCCATTCCATTCTGCACAGGGGGTAAAGACTATAAAGACATTCAACAATTTGGTGATGTACTTTTTTGAGCTACTCTCTACTGTTTCATAGGCCTCAGCTTCATAATCCTGACTAGAATGTTTCAAGCTACAGGAAGGATTTCCAACATAAGAGAGAACAAATTAGTCAACAATGAATAAAGTAAGCATCAGTTATCTCCCCCCAAAGAAATGCTTACCTGGGAAAGAAGCAATCATCAAAGGCAGCAATATGCTGAGCTTTCTAAGAGAACTGCCTTGAAGGGAACAGCATTTGTTTGGATGGATAAGTCTTATTTATAAAATCATTCATGTTGTCATTTTTCATATGAATTCAATTCTGTGCCAGGTTCTCATATTTGTTGAGAATGGTGTAAGAGGGGGGGTGAGGGATGGGTAGAAATATATATATATATATATATATATATATATATATATATATATATATAAAGGTGTTATCCCTGGTGTTTCATTTTAATTACAAGATATGTATATGCAAGGGACAGAAGTTGTAGTGGAAGGTAGGATACAAATTCAGGCTAAAAAGTCATTCATAGTCTAAGGGATTGTATTAAAGTGGGAAGTTAACTTGGCATATTCAGGAAAAATTTCATGGAGAAGGTGGAAAGTGTAACCTTGAAGAACAGACTAAATGTGGCCTGTTAGGAAATCAGGAAAACATGTTAAGGAACGTCCACACTTAGCTAGTAGCACTTGTAAACAAGAACCCTGGGAAGATTTCAATAGAGCACAAAGATGGTTTCTTCCCCTTCTGTGACCCTAAATGACACCCTTGTGCTCATTGGCACCAGTTGAGCCCGGCAGTCTAGTTAGGTGGGACATAGAAGACCCTGTCTCTGTCCTCGCAGTATTTACCATATAATTAGTCAGAAAATGTGAGGGTAAGAGAAGGAAAAAATTGCTTCTAAGGACAAAATGGTTTGAGGGGCTTGGGGAGAGTGGCTATCTACAGGGATTAACATCATAGGTAATTACCCAATCCCCTCTTCTATTTGTCACAGCAGATGCAGGCCTGGCCTCAAGTTGTAAATTGCCTGAAAGATGCTTCCTGTTGTCCTTCTCTGTGGTTGTGCTCTTGTTCCTCTTTAAGGTTAAGAACAGCTGCTCACTACCCCATCCGCGTACTTGGAAAACAGCTGTAATTAATGTGGATAGCTTTAATTGAGAAAAATATTAGTCTAGCCTCAGAGGTTGCCTGGTTTAGAAGAAAGAAGATGGATGGGCAGTATATCCAGAGACCTGATTTGCCAGTACCCAATTGTGTGCTTTTAGACAAGGTCCTTGAACTTGGAACTTATCTGTGCACAATGGGGATAGTAATACTTGCCTACTTATCTCCTGGGGCTACTATAAGGACAAAATGTGGTCGTAGATAAGAAAACATATAGGAACATATAAAACACTGTACATGCTTAAGGGAAATTTAACCTCAATTGGATAAAACATGAAACAACTACAAGTATTTATTTTCTTCTTTGGCCATGCACTTAAGGAAGAAGAGTGGCTTAGAGGATAGGTATATAGGAGTAAAATAACAAGATTTTTAGCTTCCACTCTTAACTACATATTTGAGACACTGTAAAATGTGTTTGTTTCCAACCATACATTGATTATTTTGATATTTTATGTTTGTAAAATGAGAATGGTTAAGAGGCTATGACCTTGAGGAAGAAGCAATAACACATTTATAAACTGAAGTAAATATTCTACAAAAGCAACAGTGATGAGTATTTATTAAACACATACTAGGTGCCCAGAATTATGTTATAAACTGAATTCACACAAAAAGAAAAATTTAAAAAAAATTAATGTTTATTTTTGAGAGAGAGAGAGAGAGAGAGAGAGAGAGAGAGAGAGACGGAGAGAGACAGAATTTGAAGCAGGCTCCAGGCTCTGAGCTGTCAGCCCAGAGCCTGATGCAGGGCTCGAACTCATGAACTGTGAGATCATGACCTGAGCTGAAGTCAGACACCTAACCGACTGAGCCACCCAGCCATCCCAAAAAGGAAATTAAACAAAAATGATAAGGAACAAGAATGAGCTATAAATTAATCTCTAAACTTGTAATCACTATTGCAAAACAATAGAAACAGCAATTGTTTCACAAACTCTGTGAAATGCCTATAATTCTTTTTGTTCCTTGTACAAAATTATATATACTAAAATTCTGTAATGAGTTTGCTAGCCAAACTCTCCATGAATATTCAAGTAGAAAAGAAAAAGACAATGACTTACTCGTGGTATTGGCAAATTACTGTTTTTGGACGTTACATTGGATATACACAAGGATTATTTAGAGAAAAATATGGTAAAATTAAGTTTGTTGAGCAAAGGAGAAATATTAGAATGGTGGCTCTCCAGAAAAATTATCTATAATGTATAATAAATTGAGAATAGACTCCACTTTACCAGCTTTAACTCTTACCCATAAATGACAACTCCCCAATTTCTAGTATAACAAAATTAAAAGCTTGCAAGGATTTTTAGCTTCTCTTGTACCTTCATATCCAAGGACTAATTCCTATACACTTGTCTTTGAAACATCACTAATATTAATTTTTACCTTTCTGTGTTGACTTCCATGACTTTAGATACTACATCAGTTCTCTGAGCTTCAGATTCTCTATGAATAAAATCAAGATAATGGTTAGTCCTACTAGAATGAAAGCTCATTAAGGGCAGGAACTCTTTCAAGTTTCTCCACATTTGTTTTTCTGGAACTTAGAAGAGATCCTACCTCACAGTAGGTGATACATGTTCAAAAAATATTTTTGAACTCTTGTGGGCATGTGTATATATTTGTGAATCTGAGGTCTGAGCAGAATAGAAAAAGTAAGTTGTAGGGACAGAAACATAAAAAGGAAGATTGTCAGACAAGAAGGTTATGAGATGATTAAACTTCTGTATGGGATGTAAGGGAATAGAATTTATCTACATATCTATCCATCTATCCATCCACCTGCACAGGGAGTAAAGGAGTAAAGTTGGATTGAAGTGGCCATTTAATGTAGCCAAAGAGATATCTATGGGGCATACTATAGGCAGGTTTGAATTTCGCTAAAGAATGAGACTATGTTTCAACATATAATAGAGAGTTCTTTTGAATTCCTTGAGATAGTAAAGGATGGACGTGAGAGAGAAGGTTTTACTTAAAGACCAACAAAGGGATTAAGGGACTTATTCTGAAGTCACTATAACATAATGACCAAAATGTCAGGCTCTAAAGTCAGACAGGCCAGGGTTTGAATTTTGTCTCTACTACTAAAGACTGTAAAGAAAGACAAGTTACTTAACTTGTTTAAGCATTAGTCTTGCATTTTTTATGTGGAGAGGAAAATAACAGAGTAGTTGCAGGAATAAAATAATACATGTACTGTATTTAGCATAGATCCCAATGCTTAGTGTTTAATAAAAGGTAACTATTCTTTTTATATGATACAACAACATCTTAGGGCACCTGCCTTGGTAGATGGGTTAGAGAGAAAAAGTATTTGAGCTCAGAGCAATTAGGAATATTTTTTCTTTCAGAATCCAGAAATGGAATTTTAAAAGTTTATATGGGGTGTTGGATATTGAAAATGGAAGATAAATGATGGAACTCCGATAGTGTGAACCTAGGAACAATTGGTCAAGATTCAAATTGAAATTTTAAACCTGATGGTGATGCCATTGACTTAAATGGAAAATACGAGAATGTTCTCTAGACTATGAGATATTATTGTGTTGCCTGGTAAATTATAATCTTCTGGAAGTATCTGATTATGGAATGCATTGCTCATTTGCAAGTAAGGGTAGAAACTGAAAAAATATTCTCAGTCTTATTTCAGGTACTCATGTTCTCTGAAGAAATGAGAAAAAATTCTTTCTCCCTTGTAAAAGTCTAGTGGCTATAGAGAATGGTGATGATTTCTTGAAGCATCTGCACAAACTTTTTGATTACATCTTTGAGGTCTAGTTCTTTCCTTGGGCCAGATTTACACTAGCCAATCAAAATAAAGACTGGAGGAATTGTTATATAATTCTGGCTTAAAATCTGATTTACTCCTGAAGTCATTATAAAAAAAAAATGAAAGAATTTTATATATATTACCTGAGACCGTTTAGATTTTTAAATAAGTTTTTAATTTTAATTCCAGTATAGCTAACATAAGACCTTTTCGATTTTTTTTATTCTATTCCTGTGCATCAGTGTAAGGAGTCTTATAGTAATTTAAATATAAGAAATATACCCGGAAATATAAAAGGATTTTTTTCTTTTTGAAAATAATGCAAAGTAAGGGTAAGGGACAATTTATGTCTAAATTTGACAAATTATTCCTATTTGATCTGTATCCTATTCTTAAAATTTTCAAAGTAAATTTGTACTTCACATCAATCTTGTAACATGGGAATTATTTTTTATTGGTTAGGGTATAGTAAGCTTCAGTAACAAATAACCCCCTTAAAATTCAGTGGATTAAATAATAACTGTCTAAAGGCCAGTGTTTAAGTTGTCAGTGTGGTTCTTTTCTACACAGTCATTCAAGGACTCAGGTTAATGGCATCCCTGCCATCTTCAACCCAAAGCTTCTAAGATTGGTGTTACCATCAGTTGAAAGGGGGAAGAGCATAGAAGAGAATATGTAAAGCAGTTTGCAATGGTTAGATTTTAGGTAAGAGGTAGCAGAGATTATTTCCATTCCCATTCTGCAGGCTTTGAACACAATCAAATGACCACAAGTAACTGCAATGTAGATTCACAAATATAATTTATCTGCCTCTTCAGGGAGGAGAGGAAATGGATAGTGGTGAGTTGCCAATAGTCACAGCCACCATCTTTTCTGTATTTGTCAGAAGCATAATATTCACTAATGCTAAGATCATTATAAGGCTACCCATCCAACCAGTTTGTCAAGGAGCTAGATTCAGGATTTTGGCACCCTGTCTTACTATGTAACACTTTTTCCAAAAGAATATGCACTGAAAAGGATAAGACCCCCTATGGCTTTTATGACACCTTCCTCCAGGGAACAGTTGGTTAGATTGTATGGGCAGTAGAGTTTTTTGAACTTTTTTTTTCTCATCTCATAAAATGGCACCTTCTTTTCCTTTCTCCCTTATTCCTTAAAACCTTATTCAGGTTTTTATTATAATACCTCAGTTACATTTTGCAGAAGACTTGGTGAATTGACATGATCTCCCAGGTCTCTGAATGGCTGATTTTGACATAGTTTGAAAGACCTATAACAGCTACTCAGATGTTTTCGTTGGTTTAAGATAAATCATCACAAATGTGAGGTGACTTCAGTATTTCAGTGGGTATGAAACAAAGACAAGCTCAACAACTTTTTATATTATCTAGGGCTTATCTCACATTGTTCTATTGTTTACAGCTCACACTTTTAGAGAACAAATATACCATTTAATACTATTCATCATATAGTGAGTAAAAATTATGCTGTGCCACGGAGGAGCATAAGCCTTCAAGGAATGATGGTCTCCTGGTAGAGATAAGACCAAATCATGACCAAGTTGGGATTGTGCAAAAACCCATGGCTGATTCCAGTCTTGGTTGTGATATACTATGTAAATTTGTATAAGTGATACATTTTCTTGGACTTCAAGTTTCTCATTTATAAAAAAATAAAGTGTCCATGTAAATACTAAATTTCCAGGTCAAGAGTTAAACATGATATTTGCAGCATAACTGGACTTTGAAAATAGGTCAATATAGTCAAGGATAACCTAGGATAATATTTCAGGAGAGGTCAAAGTTTGAGCAGGGTCTTCAGGACAAGGAAAATAAATACTGATAAGGAAAAGAACATTTATTTTAGGGAAAAAACTCACTAGTAAATTAACTTACTGTCTCAATAAATATTAAATGTGTACTAGATACTATGCTAGGTACTAAGTATATGAGTTAGCAAGACAACTTGGTGCTGCCTTTATGAAGATTATAGTACAGCAAATGAAGGGATAAGACAGCATCATGCATATTTAATAGTGAGACACTTTGCTTCTTTAGAGAGTATTTATATGGAGATAATAAGAGGTGGTGTTGGATATATGAAAGGTGTCTAATGATGAAAGTGTTGAATACCAGGTACAGGAAAGTTTTCGTTTTTTAGTATAGCCTGCTATAGAAGATTTCTGAATTGAGATGAGATATGGTAACAGGAATATTGAAGGAATAGAATTATGTGGGATGATTTGGAAGATATTTTCCTTGAACTTTTGTTTAACATATTGACCTGTTCTGGAGTTTACATGTGCCAGGGTTACTCTAAGTTATATGCAATGACTCCAATGGCCACCAGCCTCCCCTTGTGTTTTCTCTTTACCCATCATCACTTAACCACCAAGCCATGACTGATAATTTACAACGTGGTCAGTATTAGGCCTGCTGTTTGCAATCTACAGATATGGCCCAGTAGGCAATTGCAATCAGCTAACACAAGCAGATTGATCTGTTTCACTGAGTGGGGCCGCACGTGTTTCATGGCAAAGATTAGAGAGTGATTCAGCATTCATGAGAAAACGTAGCAACAAAAGGTTAGTGGAACAGTCCTAGGAGTGGAGCCATATTGGGAGCAATTGTGGAAGGAAATGGTCTGGATTTATTATCTACATTAAAGATATTGTGGGTCCCATGGATACCAGGAGTGTCATGGAGACCCAGCTAATAGGTTTTTTATTGGATTATTGTCAGGCTGCTGCACCTGCTTTGAAAGAGGGAACGTTTGCTTCGTTTCCTGGCAGAGGCTACAAGCTGTGAAGCTGAGAACAATCATTGGGGTTGGAAATGGAACTGATTATTTTTTAGAACTTGTGCAAGGATTGCAGGGCTGATCTTCCAACTGTGGAAGTATATGAGAAACTTAAAAATCCAGAAAATAGAAAATGCAGTTTAGAAGCTCACATTATGTTTTGAATTCATAATATGCACATAGAAGAAAATGGTCTGGACAAGACCCTGAAGCACTAAATTGAGTCAGCCAGCCAGTTATTGAACTCACGTGATTCTACTCCATGGGTCTTCTCCTAACCTGCCCAAATAGTGACAGTTTTTATTTTACTCTGACTGAATTTGGTCATTCTTTTTATGTTTTGTCTGTAGTCAAGATGTGGCATAGCTAAAAGTCATTCTTGGAATTTGGGGGTTAATATGGATAAAGGTTCTATAATAACTGTACTGGAAGTCTGAAGCTTGTTTGTACAGTAATTCTAGCACTGGTCTAGAAAAGTTGTGAAAGTAATACTAGCTTTCGATTTAGTTTTGTAATTCTATGAGGTAATCCCCTAAGTCACCTAATCATCTAAATGAAATGATAGCTGAGGTACTATAGTTTTCTCTTTCCTCTTTGCTAAATAACAAATGTGTTATTATAATCTGTTGGTTAAATTGATGGGTGAATAAACAAAAAAGTTTGTGAAAAGACACAGTGCAACTGAGATTGGCAGCTCCAAGTCATTAAAATTTAATATATAATTACATAGACAACAGGGACTGGTGGCTTTTTTAATAATTTTGATGCCTGGCTACAAACCATGACTAGTACCTTAAGAGGCTACTTTTGAATAAGAGGCACTAATATAGTCCTCATCATGGCCACCACAGGTTGCCATGTAGAAGTAGGTAGTCTTTCTCTCTCTCAGACCTCTATCACCCGTGGGCTCTTTTTGCTCCTGGAGAAGGCTTCAGGGAATCTGTGTAGGTTTGCACTCACAGAATAGCTATTTTGTGGAATGCTCTTGTTGTTGTTCAGGTAGGTGATTCTACCTAACTTTTCTCTTTGGGAATTTCCTCAGACATTCAGAATGATGGAGCTTTTGAACTATATCACAGCACCTTTCCAACAGTACAGTTTAGAAAACTGATTTCAGGAAGGCTTCTAGTAGTGGCAAAGTCAAGTCTGATCTCAGGGCTTCTGGTTCCTGGTCATGTGCTCCTGCAATTTGCTTTGCTACTTTTCTCCCAACACGAGCCTCTTCCTTCTCATGATCATCTTTAGGGTGACCATCTTATTCTGGCTTAGCAGGGACTTTCCTGGTTGTAGCACTAAAAGTCTCATGTTCCAAGATTTCCTCAGTCTAGGGCAAACCAGTTTATTCAACATGCTAAAAATAGGTATCTGTGATGCCATCACTATACTTACTCATATTTGCTTGCTATACATGAAGACATAGTGTATAGTTTGGGCCTTTCTGTAGGTTGATCCTTTAGCCTCAAATATGCTTTTTGTCTAGTTTCATGGTGAGCTTCTCATTTGTATATTAAAAAAAAACACCTTAGTTCAAGCATCACTTCCTTAGCAGATACAAATTGTTCTTTGGGCATCTTTAGGTGGCTCTCATCTGTTTTCTCAGAGTAGCACCATAAGCATATAACCATTAAACATTTATTGCATAGTATTGTGATTGTTTACAACTTTTCCCTCTATTTTTAGCGATGAGACCTTTAGACTTGAAAGCAGATACCATGCCTTAATCATCTTTGTTTTCCCTGCACCTAGCTTGGTATACATTAACTGCTCAATGAAAGTTAGTAACAGTTGAAACCTATGAATATGATTTTGGTACTCATATATGTCTCTTGGCATTGCTACCTGTCCTTTGCCCAATAGCTTCTGCTCCACTGGGTGCATCTTATTTCCCTTCTCTGAAGATTCATTGTTCATTAGGTGGTTCTTAAAAGACAAAGTCTTCTTAAAAATCAAAGGAATATTTCTTACTTGAAATTTTTATACCTTGATTTGATACAGGGTGTGCGTGAGTGTTGGGGCATGAATGTATATTCCTTAAGCCACACCATCATAGGCAATTGCCTACTCAGACTTGTTCTAAGATAGGTACAGGTGAATAGAAGGGCCATATTTATATATATTAATCAGTTGTGATAGGCAACTACTCTCTGAGGCCCCAGACAAACTGACAGAGCAGGCTTTCTGGTTTATGGTCTGTACTGAGCCTGTCTGCATGTTTATTTGGCATGGTTCTTACAAATACAATGAGATGCCCATGAGGGTAAGCATTGAAACATAAGTTATTGGGATGACTTTGACTCAGAACTTGGGATCACAGCCTCCCGGACTCTTAGGCCAGCTTTCGAGTGGTGCCTTGAGGGCTATTTCTAATGTGTTATTTGTTAAATCCAAGTTGTCCTGCTGACTTGATTAGTGAGAAATGAATGCAGTGACTTGGTTTATCCTTTATAGCCATATGCCATACAATGTGAGGAAGCACCATTGGCTGGGGAGTCAAGAGGCTTGCATTCTACTACCAAACCTGCATCTGTTCAGCTCTGCAGTTTCATTTTCCAAAATCCAAGTCTCCTTGCTTATAAATTGAAGTCGTTGGCTTTTTTACCCCTTTCTTTCTCTTCTACCTTCCAATGCAAAACCTCTCTAATTCCATCACTTGCTACATCTCTGGGTCTCAGATACTTCTAAAAGATGAGTATTGTGAACACAAAACTATAGTACTCTAAGAAGTCAACTCACACCCTTGAACGTGTTACCCTATTGAAATTGAAAAGTTCTCAGAGGGAAGAAAGAGCCTGCCCCTGATTATCACTCTGCAAAGCTCTCCAGCCACGTGTCGACTACTGACCTTTGTAATCAGCACTGCCTGAGCAGCTCAGTATATTCTCTGGATGAGTGAGCAGGTGGATGTGAAAAGCCTCCTCATTGATTGTGCTGCCTGTTAGCAGGGTGTGTGCTCTGATGAGGGTCTGTCCTTTAAGAAGGAAGGGCTCCAACCAAACACATGGAAGAGAGTTTGGGGAAGGAGCACTGCACTAAGAGTCAAGATCCCCAGTGTTTAGTTCCTTCTAACTTGTGCAATCATCCTATATGCCCTTGGGCAAATCACCCAGCCTCTGCAGCACCCAGTATCAAATGGAAAAGATAATGCATATGCCACAAGGTCATTAGGAGACTAAAGAAATGTAAAATTAGTCAGGAAAAAAAAAGTTAGAATGCACAGGGAAACATCAGTTACTATTATAAGAAACCAGGAAATCTTCTAAGCAGGAAAAAAATTTCCCCAGCTAAAATTTAAACAGGCAGATGTTGTATAATCTGAAACACATAGTAAGTTAAAAAAAAAAAAAAAGCTACTCCTTGGGCTTAGTAACAGTTCCAATCTGGCTCCCCTCCATTTTTTATGATTCATCACTGTGTGTCAAGTGCTGCCATTGGACATAGCTCTGCAGGCCACAGAAGGATCCAGGTCCTTCTCACTAGTTTTAAGGGAGTTGGAAATGAAAAGTATTTATATTCTAGAAACCCCATGCATTCAGGGGGAAATGCTTTTCAAACATAAAAGATCTCTGAGTTTGTTTTAATTTCCTCCTCTTCCTTTCCTTTTGGAAAGCATTTATTTGCTAGATGGGAGGTTTCCACAGACATTTAAATGAAGAGGCGGTGACATGTCTTGGGAGTGCAGTTTAGTAAAAGGATTTGAGGATGAGGTTAAGCACAGTTTATATCAGATAGGCTCATATATAACTTGGTACCCTTATTGTCAGTTTGAAGCTCTGTGCCCTGTACAATAGTCCCCACTCTGGCCATTCAACATCCATGAACACTGGCAGGGGAGATGAGGCCAGGGCCATGCAGGACCACCACCCATGGAAGTTCTCTGCCATCTGAAACCCAAAACTGACATAGTTTACCCTCCAAATGCCAAAGCAAGCATGTCTCCTCTCCTTCATTTTTCCTGCTTAGTGAATAATGCCGGTATCTACTCAGGTCTTTTACCTCAGAGCCCTGGAGGTTTTAGACTCCTTCCCTTTTTGGACTGTGTGCGAAATGTTCACCTTAGCTCCTCATTTTCTTTGCTTCTTTCCATTCTCAGGACAATTGCCTTAGGTCATGTGGCTATTTTCAATTATTTTGACTTAGATTACTGTAAGAATGGGGATGGAGATGAGGAATAAACTGGAAATATAAATGCTATATGCCATCTGCTTCATATCTCTAGCTCCCTGAGTTCTCAGACAAATCTATGAAGAGAATACTGATTTGTCCCATTTTATGGATGGTAATGATAATGGAACTAATACTCATTAGGCATTAATCATGTGCTTGGTGCTATGCATCAGTGTATGTTTATTATCCCTTCTGCCTTATTTCTTGCCTGCCTTTTACATTGCTGACCCACACTTTCATATTCAATTTTGTGTGGTTTTGCTCTTATCTTTGCATTGCATCAAAGGCCAGGGGTCCCTTCCACAATCCAGCTCCCAACCCTACCTCTCCTCTTACTTTGTTGTCATGCTGCAAAGTATTCAACTTATCCTCAGGGCTTGGTTTGTGCTTTGGTCCTTGCTGTTCAGATGCTCAGAGCACCTTCCTTTCCTCTTTTCTCTTACATCCACCACACTAACTCTTACTTTTCTTTAAACATTTTTCTCTTGTTCATTTCCTTCCCTGGAGTCTTCTCCACCCTTGCAGCCTATTCTAGTTCCTCTTGTGGACATCTGTTATGTGCTCTGCCTGGAAGTGATTTCTTGTTTTAGTGTCAGCATCCTGAGTTTTGTTGTTGTTGTTTTAGGAACTGCCTATCCCCTAATGGATGCAGTCTGAACAAGATACCTGTAAAGTGGTCTGGTCTTCCTGGAAAAAGGTAGACCTAAAACTAAGGTGTTCAGTAAATAAGACTCTTTCTTTGGAATCTATGTCTTAAAGTGGAATAATCCAAAGACTGGGAATGGCTGAGCAGTCATTCTGAGAACAACTTCTGCTCCTCAAATCCCAGGAACAAACTTTGCTCCTAGCTTTCTGAGGCCTGTGTTTGATCTCCAGAGGCTTCCCAAAGCCATTCCAATAATCCAACCCCTCCCTCCTGTGCTTAAATAAGCCAGAATTTGCTTCAGCTGTTTGCAGAGAACTCTGATCAACACAAGGCCCTCCTTTGAGTGAAACCCACATGCTCAGCCTGTTATCCTAGAGTCCATATCACTTTCTGGTTGGCTTGGCTCAGTCCCACTCACCCTCCCATTCCATTGTAATTCTGCCCCTAGAGAGTGAGCTACTTGAGAACAGATAGTATTTTGTTTATCTTTGTGTCACCAGGACTTGACCAGGAACTTGCATAAGGAAAGTGTTCAATAATAGATTGGTGAAATAATGAGCCAACAGAATTGGGAGACCAAGTAGCTGTGGAACTGATGAGTTAGTTTGACAGAAGAAGGATGCAAATCAGAAACTCATATAGGGGTGGGGAAGGACTTGTTCACCAAATCTGGGATCTGAGAAATAGATCACTTTGAGATGGCAAGACGGAATGTCTAAAGAGGCAATTTTAGGATAAATCAGTAGTTGTTACACCTAACATAGTAAACAGTAAATGTGCTTTGCTTATTATTCCCAGAGAGGATATGCAATGGAACTGTAAAAGAGTTTTTGAAATATTAGATAAATTCCTGGAAGGATAACAAGAAAGGATTCCCGAGGAAGATAGGGCAACTGGAGTGTGTCCTGACGTTTTCAGGTTGTAGTGATGCGCTCGCTCCCCTTGCAGATCTTAAACTCTGGCCTCAGCCCCGTGTGAGAGGCAGGCTACTTAGCCAAGGAGCCCTGCCTGGGGAGACCAAAGCCAGCAGGTCTGACGTGACCCTCTTTCTAGTTTATCCATGGAATACTGAAGCCAGAGGGCCCATAGGAAGCCTCTGTCCCAGTGCTTTTTAACCTGCGCAGTGAGTTATTCCATTATTGTCAGTGTTAGTTTACAGAATCCATATTCTGCAACATTTTCTTGTTGAAGATTAACAGCTAACCTGCAAAAGCAGACCTGGGAGGACAGAGGGTATCTGGGAGTTGTATTCTTCCCTTCCCTGCCCTTCTTTCCCTCAAAATAGGTCAGGCTACCAGTGGTCGCAGAACCTTAGAAAGTCAGTTCTGAAAACTCATAATTTTACTCTCCACTCTATCATGACCTTTTGATGTAAGCTGGGGGAAAGTACTGTCACTTCCATAAGTTTATTTAAAACAAAAATCTGTCCTACCTTCTTCTTTCACTTGAAGAAAGAACCTTCAAAAGGCTATACAATACATGTTAATGTTATTAGATGCTTACGGTTATAATTAACTGCTTTCTGGAATTGGTTTCCTACAGTTGTCATAACAAAGTTCCACAGACTGGGGGTTTAAGCAACAAAAATTTATTGTGTTGCAGTTCTGGATGCTGGGAGTCTACTATGCAGGTGTTAGCTGAGTTGGTTCTTTCTGAGGGCTGTGAGAGAGAATCTGTTCCAATTTTCTTTCCTAGCTTTGGCTGGCTTGCTGGTGATCTTTGGTATTCCTTGGCTTGTAGATATCTCTCTTCATGTTTATACGATGTTCTCTCTCTGTATGTGCATGTCTATGTTCAAATTTCCTCCTTTTATAAGAATATCAGTTATATTGGATTAGGGGCCCACCCCATTCCAGTATAACCTCATCTTAATTTAACTAATTGTATCTGCAACAATCCTATTTCCAAATAAGTTTACATTGTGAGATACTGGAGGTTAGGGCTCTTTAACATATGAATTTTAGAGGAGGACACAATTCAACCTATAATATTACCATTATTATCATCATCTTTGCAAGAAGTAGATTTGCAGAGATGCTTAAACTCCTAGAGTCTAGTTTTGACAAGGTCTCTCTGGTTCTGAGGGAAGAGAATCACAGGCTCTTCACTGTGACTTAGGCCAGCTCATTGTACGTCCTTTGTCATCACTGAATTATTTTGAAAGATAAAAGCTACTTCATGGAAGTGCTGATGGTGAGTCCCACAAGCAGGAGTTGTGGAGATCTGGATTTTTAACGCCTTATCAACAATTTATTGTCCCTTGCAGTCTAAACTTCTATGATAAGGTGATCATCACCCACATGGTAGAGTACTGGGATGCACAGTGTAGAAGGGTTCATATAAAGCTTATGGGCTTTGTGTCATAACCTCCAAACTGAAAATCTCATTAGAACTGTTGAGGTTTTATGCTAACATGCACTGAAACGCTGTAAGAATCCATCTATCTCCCCCTACCCCTTGCTTTCTCGAACATTGTAGTTATCCCCTACTTAGAAGTCCCTGTAGCCCCAAGATGTCAGAGACAGCAATTTTAGAAAGGACAAGTGGAATCAACCCACCCAACAGATTCAGAGTCTGACAGTAAATTGCAGCCTTTATATTGCCTGTGAATCACTGGAAGTGAGAAAATCAAGTGTGAGTGTGTGTGTATGTGTGTGTGTGTGTGTGTGTGTGTGTGTGTGTGTTCTCTTTTACAATACAGTTTATGCATGTGATGTTATGGCCATGATGAGTATGTTTGAATGGGCGATTTAAGTAATTTTCTATAGAATGTTGCCTGTGAGTGTTAATCATGTTGACATTTGCATATTTTGTTTGCTTTTATTAAAAGTTCTTTACAAATTCAGCAGAGAGAGAATGAACAAGGATGCAGGATTAGAGACACATCACATGTATTATATTATATGTATTATCAAGATAATGATTATCAACACTTTTAAAACTAAAAGTATAGGGGTGCCTGGGTGGTTCAGTCAATTAAGTGTCTGACTTCAGCTCAGGTCTGTGAGTTCAAGCCCTGCATCGGGCTCTGTGCTGACAGCTCAGAGCCTGGAGCCTGCTTCGGATTCTGTATCTCTCTCTCTCTTTCTCTCTCTCTCTCTCTCTGTCTCTCTCTGTCTCTCTCTGCCCCTCCCCAATTTGTGTTCTGTTTCTCTCAAAAATAAATAAACATTTAAAAAATTAAAAATAACTAAAAATAAAAGTGTATAAACTACTGAACATGTCATACAATTCTTCTAAAGTGCTTTGCAAACTGGGCCAGGGTATAAGCATAGCAACAAAAGCATGAACAAATTAAAACAATGAAAAAACTGAAACACTTATAAAGTACATTCACAAATTCAGTTATGTCTGTCTCTGCCTTTCTTCTATTCCATATCCATCATATCCTCCCCTGTTGAATCCTTGGCCTAAAGTTGGCAAGAACAGTCTGGAAACCCAAGACATTGCTAAACCCATAGATCCATAACTCTGTAAATCATTCTGATGTACCACTGAGAAAACAATTTCCAATAGCTCATTCTATGGGATTTTCCTAAATCATTCAAATTCTGTTGGGAAGGCATTTTTTTGTCCTTCTATTGTCTAACAGTGGCCTCTAGGATGACCTGTGTTTTGTTGGTACCTAGTGTGTGTTTCTGTGCATTTCTGCTGCCTTATGCTGGCACAGGCCCCTGGGGCCCTGGCTCACAAGCAAGGCAGGCACTGTATCCAGTGGCTCACTCCCATGTTTCCCCTTTGTTACAATGTTCGAAACATGTACACAGACCATTCAAATTCATCTAAATAGTTATGGGAAAGCTTTCCAATGAATCTGTTTTCCGCGACCCTGTTGGAAGCTCTCACCCCTAGGAGGATGCTGCCTGCCTTCAGAGCCCCTCCTTGACAGTGCAGGCTGCTCAGAGCTTCTGTGCTCAGTTCCCAGGATGTTTGTTTGTTCATACTTGCTTGTTGCTTGTGAATGTGCTCAAGTTTTTCTATCCTGTCATGGCTCAGCTTCCCTCTTGTCATAATGCCTATTTCCATTCCTCCAAGGAGAAAGAATGTCTTCATTTCCCTTTCTGTCTCTATCTTTTTCTCATCTTGCCAACTTTCCCTGTGTCCTGGGTTCATATCCAGAAATAGCTATTGTATCTCTGGCAGTTCAGTCACAGGAAACAGAATCCACTCTAGCTAATTAAAGAAATAAGGGTCTTCTTCTGTAAGTAAATAACTTACAGAATCACTCAGAGGGCTGATGAAACAAATTATATGCCAAGCTTTTAGGAATAGCTCCCAAAGCCACCATACTGTATCTGCCCATTGATGAAGCTGCCGATTCCTTACAGTAGCTAATACTACTATAATCTGATGCTGACTTGACCTGGAAGTGCCTGCCATCAACAAACTGTTATAATTCAGAAGCTCTTACTCCTTCACCCCTAGGACGACAATTGAACCTGGTATAATCTACATCAGCAGAATGGAAGTCCTGTTCCCTGACTCTACACATCCATGGAGCTATTGACTGGACTCTGAGACCATTGCTAAATGTGGACACAGAACCCCCAAATGCCTCCATGGCTGTGTTTGCCAACAAAATAGCAAAAGCAGAGAGTGTAGTCTCTACTTCAATCCTGCATGCACATAGTATGCAAATACATCCAATTAGCCGAGTATGTATCACACCCAGAATCCTAGCCCTTGGGAAAGGTGGCTTTCAGTTTTCGCATCTCTGTATACAGGACAGCAAACTGGACAGGGAATGGAGCAGGGAGGTGTGGAATGGATATGACATGCTAATCTGCCATATCTGTTGCAATTTTCCGCAACTACTTGTTCAGTTTTATCCTTTATGATCAGTAGGTCACCACCATCTCCAGATTCTGTTGATTCTTCTCAAAACACAGATTGTTTTCTTCTCCTCTATTCCACTTTTTTTCTTTCCTTGGTTTTGTCCCTTAACCCTTCAAATCTATATTATTGTAGCAATCTCATTGCTTCATTCCAATATCTCTCCATTAAATTAGTTATATCCAGTACATCTTAATATCATTTATTCATTCATTGCATTCATTAATCACTTATTGAGAGCCTACTATGTGCTAATAACTCTGTGTTCAAAGTCAGATTAGTGTGGTGTCTGCCTTCAAGGTGCTTATAAGTGACGGTGATGGGGTCCCGGAGAATAAGACAAAGTTCTTCATGAAGTTAATGTTCTAGTAGAGGGAAATAGATAGTAAACAAGCAAATAAATTATTGCACTACTATCACACCAATCCTTTGGTCAGGAGCCTCAGTATTCTCCCTCAGTGAATTAATTCCAAAAACTGGCATTCAAAATTTTCTATTTTGTGGTCACATCTTTTAGCAACTCATCACTGTCAAAATGAAACTCAAGACCCTTTATTATTTTGGCTGGTATACTGTATTTATCTTCTGGTAGGTCTATCTACATCTATCCTTTGTCCTTAAGGTCATTTTTCCATATAACTTCCAGTGTGATCTTTTAAAAATATTTTCATATCCTATCACTTTCCTGCCTAAAGCACTCTAATGGCTATCCACATAAAAAATTAGGACAAAACTCAAATCCTTACTGTTCTTTTAGATGCTGCATGACCCTCCTCAATGACTTCTCTGATCTCATCTCCTAGCACTACTCTTCTCCCACCACCTTTCTTGAACACATTAAGCTCATTCCCTCCTTACACCTGCTGTTCTTTATTCCTGAGAGGCTTTTCCCTAAGACCTTTACCTGATTAGTTCCCTTCCATCATTTAGGTCATAGATACTCAAGACAGCTTTCAACACCATGCCAGTCCCTTCATATCCTAGAGCCCTTTTTTTATTTTCTTTGCAGCACTAGTTATTTATCTGCCAACTTGTTTACTGGATTTTTTTGTACTGCAATAGAAATTCCATGAGAACATTGTCTTCTTCTTTATTATATTTCCAGTGTCTGGAGCCATAGCTAGTATTCTGTAAACATTTGTTGGATTAGTGAATCAATGAAGACTTTACCAATCCATTCCTTTTTAAATTCTGGTCTTTTTTGTTTTATTATATGTTTCAGGTATACAACGTTATAACTTGACATTTGTATACACTACAATGTGATGACCCCCAAAAGTCTAGTTGTCATCTATCACCCTACGATTGACCCCCTTTAATCCCTTTTATGACCACCTCCCAACCCACTTCTCCTCTGGTAACTACCAATTGGTTCTCTGGATCTATGAATTTGTTTTGAGTTTGTTTTGTCTGTTAATTTGTTTTTGTTTTTTAGATTCTACTTATGAGGGAAATTATATAGTATTTGTCTTATCCTTTTGACATAGTTCACTTAGCATAATATCCTCAAGGTCTATCCATGTTGTCACAAATGACAAGATTTCATTATTTTTTAATGGCTGAATAATATTCCACTGTGTGTGTGTGTGTGTGTGTGTGTGTATGTGTGTGTGTGTGCACGTGTCTTTATCCATTCATCCATTGCTCGACATTTAGGTTGTCAGACCCATCAATACAGAGAACTAAATGATGATTGCCAGAGAGAGGAGAGGCGGGGAAATGAGAAAAATGGGTGAAAGGAAGTGGAAGGTACATGTTCCCAGTTATAAAATGAATAAGTCACAGGAATAAAAGGCACAGTATAGGGAATATAGTCAATGACATTATAATAGAGTTGTAGGAAGACAGATGGTAGCTACATTTGTGGCAAGCGAAGCATAACATAGAGAAGTTGGGTCGTTATATTGTATACCTGAAACTATTGTAACATTGTGTGTCAACTATGTCTCCAAGTGTTGTATGTCTCCAAGTGTTGGAGAGGATGTAGAGGAAAGAGAACCCTCATACACTGTTGGTAGGATTGCAAATTGGTGCAGCCACTATGGAAAGTAGTATGAAGGGTCCTCAAAAAATTAAGAGTAGAATTACCATATGATCCAGCTATTCCACCACTGGATATTTATCCACAGATACATAAATACAAATTTGTAAAGATGCATCACTGCTATGTTCATTGTACCATTATTTAAAATAGCCAAAATATGGAAACAATATATCAATCCATTTTTTTATCTCAAGTCCTGCCTCCTCTCTGAAGACTTTTCTGATCATAACTATTCTTCTCTCTGAGCTTCTGAACTTTCCTAATTTTGACTAATCATATCTCTCATTTTAGATTTGCTTTAGTTACTCATTGTTATTATTCTCTAAATGTATTAAGTACCCATGTTTTGTCTTCCCCATGCTGGTAGCTCCTCTTTGGACACCATCAACAGGAAGTACATTTTTGTATCCCATTCAGTAAAGCCATGTTTTCTGTGATCCATGTATCCATTCAACCATATTCTGACCCATGTATCCTATTCTGAGCATTTGGCTAATAATATGCTCTTACTCCTTCTGAGTTATTTTGCTTCTTCATATATGAATATTGAAGATGAAGTTGCTTGATTGTAGACAAGGCATGTTAAGTAAGAAGCAAGGGCCTGGCAAGGCAATCTCACTAGTCTGGCATTTTGCTTTAGGAAGTTCCTGAAAGAATGTATAGCTTCATGAGCGTCTCTTTGCTGCTGTGACATACGGTAGGTTCCACAAAGCTCTCCTGCCTTAATCTTTTATCCTCAGCCTTTGATGCTACTCTGTAGATTCCCCAGATATACGTTTTGCCCTGTGACTTGACTTTTTGTTTTTCACAACACTGATTACATTTCCTACTATTTTAACCCTATTCCAGGAATTGAGATAAAGTTAATTGACACCAATTGTAGACTGGCTTAGGTCCTTCCCCAGAGGAGGCAAATTGGCAGCTAGTAGACAGTACCATCATGAAGATACATTTTGCTTGGCATAAACTATATTTTATAAACTTGATCCAACATTTCAAAATTAGATTTCACTTGAAAATGGATATATCCAGTTTGTGTTGAAAAACTAGACATTCTAACAAATATGGGTTCACATTACCACATGCCAAAACATAGCTAGAGGTAAGGAGCAATAGTAATCTTTAAGGTTGTCACATGCATGCTAAATCTGTGAGGTTGGTTCAATCTCATAATAAATGTTTAACACTTACAATTTGGTCCCTCTTGGCTTTTGTGCTTGAGGTCAATAATCATAGAACTGTACCATGGGAAGCCATTCTGGAGTTTTATACAGAAGAGTAATGAGATCTGAGTTGCATTTTAAAAATACCACTCTGGATGTTTTGTGAATAATAGGATTTACTGTGGCAAGAATGAAAAACCAGAAACCAATTATTTAATACCCACTAACATGAATTAAGATAGTCCAGAATGTTCCTCAAAGCCCCAGTCTCACACTTGACCTGTAGTGATTACCTACTCTATGTTGGGTCCTGGATGGTATTGAAGGCAGAAAATCGGTCTTCCTACTTTTATAAATACTTATTCCACTTGTGCTTATGAGAAATCTGTATATGTTATCACCTCTGCTGTTTCCTCCTCCTCCATAACTATTACCTTCACTCCACTGCCATTCCACTATCTAACTTAGGTGATGCTACCTTCTCTGCACTAGAGTTTACTATTCTTCAAGCTTCTGCTGGTCTGAGTCATGACTGACTTACCTTTGCTCAGTTGAGGTGAGACTGGCCCTTACAATCTGAGACAGTCTAGCCATGGTCAATCTGGCTGGCAATGATGCTCAGACATACACATGTGTTTCTACTGTTTGCCTCATCCCTGATGGGTTCATTTGGTCTGGAGTACACTCCCTAGTAGCTACACTCTCTGGATGATCCACTCCCTGGACACCACCATCAAACCAGGAATACAAAGAGGTCATCTTCTCTGTGAAGCCTACTCTGACCCTTCCAGCAGAGTTGATGCCTCCTTTCATGGTTTCAACAGTGCTATGTGTGTCTATTAAACTCTTCATAACATTACTTTGTAATTCATCTTCTGCATGTCTTACCCCCACCCTACCACTAGACCCTGAGTTCTTGAGAATTTAAAACATATTTTTTTAATCTTTGTATTTGTTATTTATTGGAAGACTTCTGTCTGGTTTTATTTCAACCTCTGCCATGTGATAAGCTGCTTACTCAATTCCTGATTCCTGATAGGGTATTCCCTACATTTCCCAATTTCATGAGTCCTCTCTAGCACTCATTCAGGTGTTATTTCTCAATAAGTGTCCTTCCAGAATTTCACCTCTTCCATTGTATATAGGGAGTATCACAAAATCATTCACCAGCAGTGAAAAGGGGATTATTCTCTGATACTGCTATTTACCTTAGGGCTAGACACTCAGGCAATCCGTGTGTTTAACAATGAACCAAATTGCTATCTAAGAAATGCTATTTAATGATGATTAAAGCAATAGTAATTAAAGTGAAAATAGAGCTCTACCCATGCATATGGAACACGAATGCTTTCAATTAATCAACTCGTTATTATTAAATATTTATTGAACACCCACAGAGAAGGAGGCATGAAATTCTGAGAGAACACACCAAAGACATGGCCCTTACCCTTTGGGAACTTGTGATCTAAAGCAATTGAGACTTCAACTTGTGACAATATGTTCTGGCTGTGACTCTGTAGATAAAACAAAGCCTGTAATTCAAAGCATCTCTGGGCTCCAATTTACTTGACTGCTCGCTACACTAGTCATATTTCAAATCTTCTGCTTTACTCTCTGCTAGCTAAACAGGGAGGGTTCCTCCTCTCCTTTAAGACTCAGCAAAGAGCTCACCTTCTCTGTGAAGCCTACCCTGACCCTTCCTGCAGAGTTGATGCCTCCTTTTATGGTTTCAACAGTGCTGTGTCTATTAAACTCTTCATAACATTACCTTGTAATTCATCTTCTGCATGTCTTACTCCCACCTTACCACTAGACACTGGGTTATTGAGAATTTAAAACATGTTTTTTTAATCTGTGTATTTGTAATGTCACTTTATTTGTCAGACTAGATCTCATTGTTGAGACTCTGATAATCATCTGCTCACTCATTCAATACGTTGAAAACCTATTCTGTGCTGTGGACATGACAGACCCTTTACCTAATAACACTTAAGATTTAGCAAAGAGGGAAAATGATAAGTATTGCAAGAGTATGTAATGGCTCTTTTGCTAGAACAAAGGAATTTCCTAGCTTAGATGTCCTGGGAAACCACCTTGCCAAAGTGATGTGAGTATGGGAACAAGAGGAGGAAAGCAAGAAGAGTTAGAAGGCTGGAGTCCAGGAACAGGGCATTGTACTCTGAAGGGCTGGAAAAAAGAGATAGTTTTGCTACTACTCACCTCCCACAATGTGAGATTCATTCCATCTTTACAGCCTTGCTGAAACTGTAAAATAGTGGCTCTCATAGAGAATGTTCTCACATGTGCTTAGTTTATTCTACTCTTCCCCATTCTTCAAAACTGTATTTTGGTTTCTCCTTTCTTCTATGGAACTTTATCTATTGATTCCCAGACCATGTAAATATTGCATTTTGGGGACACCTTGCAGCATGCATTATTTAATCCATTCATTTAACACAATCAAATTGTTCTTTAAATGTGTGTGTGTATTATTAATTTTTTTTTTTGGTTAATGAATGTGAAAAATATAAAAATATAAGTACAAACCAACCATATTTGGTTTCTTTCCCATATCTACTCAGCCTATTCTTGATGGTACTTTGCTCTTACAAGGGGCAGAGTCAAAAAAGAGTTGGAATGTAGACCTTGAAGGCCAATAAGATTGGAAAAATAAGAAAATGAGGTTGTTCTTGTCTGAGTCATAGAGGTTGGGGAAGGAGGACAGCAACTAAATCTTATAATGTTTTGAAATTAGGCTCTTCATGTTTTTCTCTTTCTCCTTCTGTTTTCTTCTTCATTCCTGGATAAAGCAGCAGCTTTGTTAGCCATCCCTGCTATGATGTAGAGTGCATGGATTTGAGGATCATTGTAGTATCTTTTTGATAAACCTGGTGTAGAGTTACCCAGTGAAGGTGAACTGCCGCTGCTGCCCTCTGCTACCCTTTTATGACGATTGTAGGGATCATCTTATCATGAGTTGTGCTGTGCCTAAGACTGCCAAAGATATTTGAGTCCTTCACTATGACATGCCAATTGAATTATACAACAGACATTTGGGATTGTACCAAGGAGACCTTGGCAAATTTCAACACCAATGAGTAGCTCCCCCCTCATCTTGATGAGGACTTCGTAGCAAGGACTCTATTGTACCTCTTCATCTGGCTGAGGATAAGGAGAGCAAGATTGGAGGCTGCGATTGCAGATCAGGCCTTAGTCGGACACTTCCAGTCCTTCAAGAAATGGATCTCATGCACTTTCACACATGTTTCACTGCCTGTATTGACTCCTTAAGTGATGTTGTGTGGCAATCTGACCCTTAGCATGATATGAAGTGCCACCACCGTGGGGGTTGTCCCTTCCTTCACCTGAGGCCACCCTAGACAGACTCAGAAAAATTGGGTTATAGGCTACTCTGCCCAAGCAGCTGCAGATGTTGTAGCTCTTGACACTTCTTTCAAATTTTGTCTTCTATTTTGATTTAGATATTTTATTTGTGCTGTCATTTTCTCCCTTTAACTATACCTTGACTGTGTTATAAATTCAGAAATTATGTCTCATACTTTCTTATTCTGTTTTGGATTGAGCACTGAATTCAGAATACTTAAATTTTTTTAAGTTTATTTATTTTGAGAGAGAGAGTATGAGCAGGGGAAGGAAGAACAGAGAGAGGGAGAGAGAGAGGGAGAGAGAGAGGGAGAGAGAGAGGGAGAGAGA
>NW_026057586.1:29062085-29132085 GCF_023721935.1 Panthera uncia
AGGGAGAGAGAGAGGGAGAGAGAGAGGGAGAGAGAGAGGGAGAGAGAAAGAATCACAAGCAGGCTCTGCACTGTCAGTGTGGAGCCTGATGTGGGGCTCTTGGAACATGAGATCATGACCTGAACCAAAAACAAGCACTCTGTCTGCTCTCTCCCTCAAAATAAATGAACATTAATAAATTTAAAAATAAATAAATAATAATCACCTTTGAGATAAAACATTTCATGAAATGTCTGTCTTATCAATATGCAGTCATGTGGCATTGCATCATGCATACTACAACCCCAAGGTGAGGCCATTTATGAAACAATGTTTGATCTAGTTTCTAAGAGAATGCATATGATGCATTTTGTTCAGACAAAAGATTCAAGTCCCCTGGTTCAGATTATGGAACCGTTTTTATTTTTTATTTTTTATTTTTTAATGTTTATTTACTTTTGAGACAGAGACAGAGCATGAGTGGGGGACGGGCAGAAAGAGATGGAGACACAGAATCTGAAGCAGACTCCAGGCTCTGAGCTGTCAGCACCGAGCCTGATGTGGGGCTCAAACCTATGAGCCATGAGACCATGACCTGAGCCAAAGTTGAGTGCTCAACCAGCTGAGCCATCCAGGTGCCCCATGGAACTGTTTTTTTCTTGAAAATGGCAGCTCTTATTTGGGTCTGTACTCACAGCAGGGAGGCTTGAGGAATTTAATGCATTCCAAGGGACTGTTCTGAGGATTTTTGTTTTCTACAGGTCTATGGGTATGTCAGCATACCTGACAATAGGGGCAACACATACACTTTTTTTTTTTTAAATTTTTTTTAACGTTTATTTATTTTTGAGACAGAGAGAGACAGAGCATGAATGGGGGAGGGAGACACAGAATCTGAAACAGGCTCCAGGCTCTGAGCTGTCAGCACAGAGCCCGACGCGGGGCTTGAACTCACGAACTGCGAGATCATGACCTGAGCCGAAGTCGGACGCTTAACCGACTGAGCCACCCAGGCGCCCCAACACATACACTTTTAAATTGAGAAAGGCAAGGCTCAGAAAGGTTAAGTGACTTGCTTAAAGTCACACATGGCAGGGCCATGAATACTCTGAAGGTTTTATCAATTCTATATATGGATGCAGACTGTTCAAATAGACCTAGCTTTCTGGAGGACTCTAGGAATGAACTTCCCTTTTGGCTGGGTCAGGCCTGAAGTTTCATGCATTGTTCCATCTTGCTCTGGAAGGTGGTTGTTACTGCAGGCCCTTCCAAACTATCCCTGTAATAATTTCCATCTTGAATCCCAGAAAAATTGAGAACATGGGGTGGGACTCTGTCCCTCCTGCAAACCTCCTGGCTTGTTGCTATTTACTTAATGATTAATCCTTCAGCACTGCCTTGTTAAATAGAAGGGTAATATTTTCCTTCTGTCTGGACTGGACAGGCTCCCAGTTCCAGTCAGGTACCTTCAGGCCATGGAGCTAAAGATATATAATATGCCTTTTGTGTTGGTTTTTGGAAACTGAGCCTGGGTGGAGGGGAGAGAAAGATGCTTCTAGCAGTAGATTTCCTTCTGTTTCTCAGTTCTGGGGTCAAGTGGAGGACTTAGTGTAAATTTTAAGCTTTCAAGACAGAACCAAGAGAGAATTAGAGTATCAACAGCCTCATATGTGTGTGTATATTTTTCTCAAATACCTTAAATCACCAAAAAAATCAAACCTCCCTAATTATTACTTTTGAGGCTGCTGAATTTGCAAATACTTATTTTAATGTGGTAGTTATAAATGGATTGTCAATATTTACAGTGTGGTTGAAATTGTTATAATTCCAATCTGGAAACCTGAATATTCCTTTCTAACTTCTAGTTAGTTGATTGCCAATAATAGGGTGGAGGACAAATAAGAAAAAAAATATGATGCCATAGCAATTTGGGAAACATTTTTTAGCTGGGAACCTAATGATCTGAGAGAAAGGAAATTTAAACCAGGCCCAAGTGAGGGAAACAATTTCTAATAAGGAATATTAGCTTTTTAGTGGATATTATTGTTTTCCACCTCCCATGAGAATAGAAAACTTAAGTTGACTTTGGACTGTTTATACGCATTGACTTGAGGGTGGCAGTTTGTGTATCTGGGTGACATGGGTTTGTGGGATTTCCACATGAGTGTGTGATTAATTTGCTTAGTTATTGTGTCACTATGGCCTCCCTAATCAAGATTGTCACCCTCATCTTGACAGACTTAGGTTCTGTTAAGAATCAAACTTCCTAAAATCTGCCCCCCCCACCTTTTTTTTTTTTGTATCTTGATTATGGACTCAGTATTATTCTTGGAGGATTTCCATGAGATCAAAATGCAAACAAAAACACAAATTTACCACCAAAGAAGAAATAGAGAAATGGAGTTATGTTTTGCAAAATGATTTCACCTGCAATCAGGCCAGGCTTATCACCTCTATCAGATATGCCTCTAGGATGAAGAGACTTGATAAGGACTGTGGGTTGAGGGCAAGTATTCTTTCTGATGAGTCCAGCCATCATGTTTTCAATGAATCCCTGACCAATGTACCATGTGGATTTATTTCCTTGAACTCCTATAAATTTCATAAGCCATACCTGTACTTTTTTTTCATGTCTTATAGATGTAAACATTTCTTTAACAACTAAGCATACTGAGGGAAATTACCTTATCTAAAAATATTGTATGTCCAACATTAGCTAGCACAAATTCATGTACCTTGCCTTTGCCTAGAAATTATTTATGGTTTTATGATTTGGTTGAGTTCTGTGATATGAAAGGAACAGTGTTCAGAATTCTATATGTAGTCAGAACTTATTTTGTTCCAAATATTTGCTGAAGTTTGTGCAATGTGTGGGGATACAGAAAGAAGTAGATGATATGATCCTATTATTGGAGAAAACTGTAAAGGGGAATACATTCTGTGTATTTTACCCATCCTTAGAGAAATAGCTGTAGACTTAGGCAAGAAATGAATACATTTTTTAAATAAAGTTACCTATTATTGCTGTTGGGTCAATATTTCTCTTGGTAACCCTTGGGTTTATATAATACAGTGAAATCAAGTCTGTTCATTTCAGTAGAAGTGAGAATAATAAGAGCATCTTAAAGAAGAAAACAAAACACTCCATTCTGTTTGGTTTTGATATATTTAAGTATTTGATGTCTAATTGAGTATCTCATGCCTGCTATTGGGTTAGATGTAGAAAATACAAAGATAATTAGGTTACAATCTCTGACTATACAGTTATCAAGATATGTTAGTAGGTAGTGAATTTTCCTACTTAGTTATGTCTTATAGAAGTAGAAACTAAACTTGGTTCATGGAGGCTGTCACAAACCATGACATAAACTGTCATAAACCATAGATACCATGGGAGGACTTTGTGAATTGCCCCTCGGTTATAGACCTCAGTTATAGAATGATGCTTATGATAACTATCACTCTCAACCAGTTGGATGATTGTTAGAAGGAAATGAAATAGATGCAAAGGCTCTGTAAGAGGTTATCAGTCTTCTCATTCAAAAGACATTGTTTTTAATGGTCTCTGATGGTCACTAACTGGTACCACCATTTCAGTAGCTACTTTACAGAGGGATGGGTGGTGGCTGTTGGTCTCTGAGACATTGACATTTGGAACTGAATGGATCCCAGGACCTACATTTGGCTTGAGTCTGACTTGTGGGCTTGGAACGGGTCAGAGGGAACAGTACTCCCCCTCTCAGGGCCCATGGCCTGTCTGCTTTTCAGAAGTTCTTTGGCAGAGTTCCTTGGTAGGAAGGGTAAAATCAGAGACAGCCCAGAGCAGACAAACTGTACATCTGTGTGTAATGTGATGTAACTCTCTAATTTACATACCTATCTGGGATGCATAAATGTTTCCAAACCACATTGGGGGAAGGCTCATAGGTTTTCAACAAAAATTTTAGGACGCCTCTCCTAGAAGGTAGAGCTATGTAAATGTGAGTCCATAATTTACCCTTTACCCCCTCTCTCTATATACTACACATCTGACAAAAAGGGGCAAGTGTCAGAGCATGCCAGCTCATTTTCTGAGCCTAGTGAGTTGGCATGCCTATTACTTCATGGACAGGGGAGGAACCAAATGCTGAAAGGTGGGTGGTCCAGGAGTGAGATCACCAGCTATGTTCTTCTTACTTGGGCTGAGACCAAATTTGTTATTAAGAATCCTAAGAAGATTGCAAAAGTCTTTCTATCTTCTGTTCATCACCTAAACAGTCCCCCCCAGTCTCTCTGCTAGTACAAAACATATGGATTGTGTAATACAACCTGCTCATCACATATTTCTCTTTACCCTGGAGTTGTGAATAATTCTCTGCTTCTCTCTCTCTCTCTCTCTCTCTCTCTGAACCTTAGGTAAAAGATTCCATTCCCATGTGAATGGCCAGCCTTATAAATCAAGGCTGCTCTATCATCTCCCTGCTTCCCTAGCTCTGCCAATTTCTTTCTTTTATCTTTTTCCTTTTTTAAGTTTATTTAATTTTGAGAGCTAGAGAGACAGTGAGACACAGAGAGAGATTGGGGGAAAAGGCATAGAGAGAGGGAGAGAGAGAATCCCAAGTAGGCTCTGCACTGTCACTGCAGACAGAGCCCGCCGTGTGGCTCAAACTCATGAACCATGAGATCATGGCCTGAGCTGAAACCAAGAGCCAGATGCTTAACCAACTGAGACACCCAGGTTACCCTTCTTTTGTCTTTTTCATTTTTTTTTAAAACCTTACCTTCTTTTTTATGTCTCTTAAAACATGCTTTTGTCTTTCATAATATTATTCTTTTTTATTTTATTTTTTATTTTTTTAAATTTACATCCAAATTAGTTAGCATATAGTGCAACAATGATTTCAGGAGTAGATTCCTTAGTGCCCCTTACCCATTTAGCCCATCCCCCCTCCCACAACCCCTCCAGTAACCCTCAGTTTGTTCTCCATATTTATGAGTCTCTTTTGTCCCCCTCCCTGTTTTTATGTTATTTTTGTTTCCCTCCCCTTATGTTCATCTGTTTTGTCTCTTAAAGTCCTCATATGAGTGAAGTCATATGATTTTTGTCTTTCTCTAATTTCACTTAGCATAATACCCTCCAGTTCCATCCACGTAATTGCAAATGGCAAGATTTCATTCTTTTTGATTGCCGAGTAGTACTCCACTGTGTGTGTGTGTATGTGTATGTATACACACCCATACACCACATCTTCTTTATCCATTCATCCACCGATGGACATTTGGGCTCTTTCCATACTTTGGCTATTGTTGATAGTACTGCTATGAGCATCGGGGTGCATGTGTCCCTTCGAAACAGCACACCTGTATCCCTTGGAAAAATGCCTAGTAGTGCAATTGCTGGGTCATAGGGTAGTTCTATTTTTAGTTTTTTGAGGAACCTCCATACTGTTTCCAGAGTGGATACACCAGCTTGCATTCCCATCATAATATTATTCTTTAGGACTAATGTTTACTGATGTCATTTTACTGGCCCTCTTGGAAGTGCTTCATATGTACAAACTCATTTAATCCTCACTATTGAGGTATGTACCATTACCTTCATTTTAGAAGTAAAGAAATTGAGGGACAGAGACGTAATCTCTGTGTGCCTAAGGTCAGGAAACTCATGGGGAATAACAGTAGTGGGATTTTAACCTGGGCAGTCTGGCTCCAATTCTCATGTATTATAATCACTCCATATATACATTTTTCTTCCACTCTCATTGCTCCTTCTTAGTATTGCTTTCTCCTCATTTTCTCAGGAAATGTATTTCCAGCCCCAACTTTCAAACCACCCCCTTGTAACAGTTTATTATCTTGTCTCCACTATTGTTGTTCTACTGAAATCTCTTTCTTAAAGTCATCTGTGAAATTTAAGTCATCCATTCTCATGGTCAGTCCTGATCTTCTTGATATATCTGTAAAAAGCCTGGTTCTTCTTCATAATTACTTTTTCCTTTTACCTCATCACTGTTGGTATCCTGCCCCCCTCCGTAGGATGCCCTAGAGAGATCAGTCCCCGATGAGTAAAATTTGAATTGGCAAATCAAGGGCACTAATAGTCCAACACAGGTACTCAGCAGTAGCTTGCTGAATTACAGTCTAGTTGGACTTGGTGAAGGGTCATGAGGAGAAAAAGGAGTCAAGGGTGACTCTCAGGCTAGGTCGCAAAGAAAAGTGTCATAAAGTTAGGAAAAGTAGTAAATAAGACAAAACTGATTTAGAATATAATCTTCAAGTATTGGCATTGCACTCACATGGAAATGTCCATCAAGCAGCTGAAACTATGAAGTGAAAATTTATAAGGGAAAGTGAACTGGAAATAGAGATTATAGCATCACTTTTATGGAGATGTTTGCTAAAGCCATGAAAAGAAGTGAGATTGTAAGAGGAAATATTGAGAGCAAAAAACATTATAATGGCCCATTACATGAAAAATACAGAATAATCAACTGAAAACTTAAAGCCTTTCAGAATGTAGCAACAAATCTTTCAAGTTGAATTCAGTTCAATAATTGAGTGCTTCTTTTGTCAACAAGAGAGAACGAGAAATAGAGACATTTATTATTCAAGGTCCTTAGTTGCAAACAACAGAGACAAAGCTTGGGTAAATTAAGCAGAAAAGAATTTTATTGGAAGGATATTGGATAATTTCAATAATTGGGAAGTCTCAAGGACCAACTTCAGAAAATGGGCAGAAGCTGAAACAGGCAGGTCTGCCAGAACTACATCCAAGGAGATGCCACAGAAAGAATCTGACCTCCAACACCAGGACTGGGCATTAGAATTTGCCACTGACACTGTTGCCAGGAGATACATGCTGTCACCACTGTTGGAAAGCTTTCCAATTTGCTCCCTGTGTCTTTGCTTTATTTGCTCCTAATTAAAGCCCCAGGGAAAATATCCAATTGATTGAGTTTCAGTGAAGTGCCTGTAGTCTAGCTGCCAGGAGCTATGGAAGACCTATCTGTCCTCCAAGGGGTGAGTTCAAATACTGGGTAAGCTCAAGGGGCAAACATCTATAGTTACTATCTTCTTACAACATACAGATCTGGTGAATAAGATAGGCATATAGTAAAATGTAGTAAATTGAGTATATTCCATATAGTATAGGTAAAGCAAATAGTAATTTTTTAATGAACATGAAGTTTCTTTCATATTTTGAGCATTTGATCACAAAGTTACACTCTGTTCAGTACTTATAAAGCCATTTTCATCTCACTTCTACTTGTTAGCAGACGGATTCTCCTTTAAGTCATAATACATATATCAGACATCATGAAACTTTCCTTGACTATTCCAGCTACCAATGATCTCCTCCCTGTGAATTTTTTTGTGCCAATTTTATGACATTTATCCCAAAGAGAACAAGAACTATGCCTTATGTGCCTTTGATACTTAGGCTGGCAAGTACATGCATAGCACAAGTGTTTAATAGGCATTAGTTAGGTGATAAAGGGCTGCAGGACTGTCAAATAAATTTTCAAAAACCAACTGATTATGTGATTCTTAATTCTATCCTCTCCCACAAGATTATAAAAGGGTTGATAGTAAATTTTTTGAGAGAGCTATTGGTATACCTTCCCTCACTTTGAGCCAAGTAAAAAGAAATTTAAGGAGACTCCTTGGAAGTTAGGGCACTGATCATGCCTGCTTCCCCATTGGCAGGCCTCTTGCCTGAAATGGGGGAGGGGAAGTATTTATTTTAAAGCCAGTTTGGATTTTTATGGGATTAGACATTTTAATTACTAAATCGAAACTTGTGTTGCCAGAAGGGACCAGTAAACAATTTGTACAACATAAGGGTGATAAGTAAAGTTCTTGACCTGGGCCCAATTTAAAGTGCCCAGGTAGAAGTCGGAGGAAAGGAGGTGGGGAGGGGTGAAGAAAAAAGTTAATTTGACTTTTGATTACACTAGGTAAATCTTGTTTTCTTAATACAATGTTACCTTTGTCATCAAGAGTTTAGCAGTATTCATGGTTGCAGAACTCTATAGAATTTGGGCAGAAAATGGCCTTTCCTCATGAGCTAATAAATACTTTCCAAAAAGGCAAGAAGAAAGGCTATCTCAAATATTCTCTACATAAACTAGTTCCCAAATGGACAAATTGTTTAAGGCTATTATGCCACTTATTCTTGACCATAATGTTGACACACATGGAGGAAATATAAGGTATGTTGCAAGTCAATGGTCACTGAAAAAAGTTAAATGCTTAAGTATATAGATGACTTCCCTTTTTAATACAATAGAACATTTCAAGGTTATCTTTCTAAATATAACTCCTATTTCTTGCAATTCATTGTGTGCTTTCTTGACTGGAAAAAAAAAGTATGCATGGCAGCCCGCCTTTCTGGAATACATATGCATTTACACCTCATTTTATCTATGCTTTAGACATAATGATGGCTGCTAATGATAAACTATTCAACACCATAGTGCTATTTCTATTGTAAAGACTCTGGACCACCATGGGCCAGATCCCACCTGCCTCCTCCTCATTTCTAGCTCTCCTTGCTTATATAATACATTCAACTTACTGTACACTGCTGGGTGATAACTTTTATCTTGTTAACCCTGCGTCTTTAATATCATTGAGCATGTTTCATGTTTCTGTATCATCTCCATTGGACTGAAAATCTCTTAGTGGTAAGATACACATATAATTTATAGTATTTATAACCACACAGCTATATAATTTGTTACTGAATAAAATTAGGGATTGACTAAGTCCTTTGGAAATTTATGATAAATACCTGTTTTCTCCTTTTCAATTATCTTAATAATCCAGCCAGCATTAATGCCTTGAGCTAATATAGAAGCAAATGTCTAAGGAGTGACAAGGGTAGAAAGTAGTCTTCTATTCCTTGATATGCATGGCCTGGCCCAATGGAGAAGCCAGGGATCTCATTATGTTTTGCAAAATTCATCCTTCAAGAGATGGGTCTGCTTGAACTAAAATGCAATGTTAACTTAAATCCTTCTATTTTCTGGTCCTGTTCTTTAGATATATCTCTCCCTGTGGCTTCTTTTATCATAATAATAACACTCAAGTCCTATCTTTGAGTATGCTGTCCCCACAGATGGAATGCCAATGCAAATACTTGCTTGGTGACCTGGAACCAACTAACTGGATACTTTAATCATATAACACTGGTTCTTCCAGCCTTAAGTTTTAAAAGAAAGTGGAAAAGTTCCAATAAAACCAGCTACGAGTTACATTTACATGCTTACACTGACAGTCAGACCTAAATTCTATGTACTGATTCCTCCACTTACACATATAATTCAAGACATTACCAATTCTCTAAGCAACAGATTTCTCATTTGTCAAATGGTTATAACAGTATTCACTTTATTGGGTTATTATAAGAATTAAATAAGATAATCATGTGTAAAACACTTATATACCAAAATGACAAGTACACAGGGAGTACTCAATGTTGAATGACTACAAATAATGATAAGGACACATTATAGGAAAATAAACCTATGTTTCTCATTTTAATAGCACAGTCAATTTAGCTGTGACTCCTCTTAGACATTCTGTTTATGTATTTTATTATATATTCACATTTTACCAATCCTATTTGATCTCCTTTCCCAGGAATCATTTTAGGCCAAGAGAAACCATAAGAACTCTTAAATACAGAGAACAAACTGATAGTTGAGTGGGTGGGAAAAATGGGTGATGGGCATTAAGGGGGACATTTTTTGGGATGAGCACTGGGTGTTATACGTAAGTGATCAGTCACTGGATTCTACTCCTGAAGCCAAGACTACACAGTATGTTAACTAACTTGAGAATTAAAAGAAAAAAAAATTCCATTAAAAAAATTCATGTTTAATGAATAGACACTTCTCTAAAGAAGACATCCGGATGGCCAACAGGCACATGAAAAGATGTTCAACGTCGCTCCTTATCAGGGAAATACAAATCAAAACCACACTCAGATATCACCTCACGCCAGTCAGAGTGGCCAAAATGAACAAATCAGGAGACTATAGATGCTGGAGAGGATGTGGAGAAACAGGAACCCTCTTGCACTGTTGGTGGGAATGCAAATTGGTGCAGCCGCTCTGGAAAGCAGTGTGGAGGTTCCTCAGAAAATTAAAAATAGACCTACCCTATGACCCAGCAATAGCACTGCTAGGAATTTATCCAAGGGATACAGGAGTACTGATGCATAGGGGCACCTGTACCCCAATGTTTATAGCGGCACTCTCAACAATAGCCAAATTATGGAAAGAGCCTAAATGTCCATCAACTGATGAATGGATAAAGAAATTGTGGTTTATATACACAATGGAATACTACGTGGCAATGAGAAAAAATGAAATATGGCCTTTTGTAGCAACGTGGATGGAACTGGAGAGTGTGATGCTGAGTGAAATAAGCCATACAGAGAAAGACAGATACCATATGTTTTCACTCTTATGTGGATCCTGAGAAACTTAACAGAAACCCATGGGGGAGGGGAAGGAAAAAAAAAAAAAAGAGGTTAGAGTGGGAGAGAGCCAAAGCATAAGAGACTGTTAAAAACTGAGAACAAATTGAGGGTTGATGGGGGGTGGGAGGGAGGGCAGGGTGGGTGATGGGTATTGAGGAGGGCACCTTTTGGGATGAGCACTGGGTGTTGTATGGAAACCAATTTGACAGTAAATTTCATATATTAAAAAATAAAAAATTAAAAAAAAAATTCATGTTTAAAATGGTAATCCAGTGTTCTGGTTTTGGTAAAGTTGGCATAGCTTGTATTGGACTCGTCCTTTAAGCAGATGATAATTAGAAACTTTGGGAAAGTATTTTTTTTAATCATGGTAATATTTCACTCAGACAAGAATCATTAATAAATGCTAAAATAATGTGTGAAAGTTTGATGAGTAAAAGGATATTTACATAGTCTCAAAATATCTCTCCACAAGATACTTTTTAATTACAAAGGGAAATCTATTTACATAATAGTGGAGCAATCTGGCAAGAAGCCATGTCAACTAAGTAATCAGAATTAACATCATAGGTAATGAAACAAATCAACATCTTTGGCCTGCTGATATGCACTGAGAACACATTACTTCTGAAGTTTTACCACCCCAAATTCATAATCTAAATCTAGTTATGAAGAAACATTTGAAAAGCCCAAATTAAGGGACTTACTATGAAATAACTTGTCTTACTAATCAAAAATATCAAGAACTTGAAAGACAAAAAGAACCAAGGAATCATTCTAGAAATTTTCACTGTTAAATACAGAAGTCACTAATTACATGTGGGTATTTAAATTTAAAATTTAAATTTAAACATCCAATTCCTCAGTCATACTACCTGCATTTCTAGTGTTCAATAGTTGCATGAGGCTAGAGGTTTCCCCACTAGATAGTGCAGACATAGAACATTTCTATCATCACAGTAAATTCCATTAGCTCTGTTTTCAATTAAAAGAGGCTAAGGAGAAGTAACAAAATTCTTGATCCAGAATTTGATTTTACTACAAAAGACAAAATTTTGAAAATTAGCAAAACTTAAATAATAATACATCATTATTAATGTCATGATTTTGATAATGGTACCTTGGTTATTTGTCCTCTAGAACATACATGCTGAATCAAGCATTTAGTGGTAAACAGTCATCATGCCAACAAATTGTTCTCCAAAGGTGTAAAAACAAAAAGTATGTGTGGGTATTTATATATATGAAATATTTATGGGTAAATACATGGTTAAGATTTTATTTAACAAAAGTGTAACACAGTTACACTGAAGCCTTTGAGACACGGTTTAGAGGAATTAAAGAAGGCCTAAATTAATGGTGAAGTATGCCACAATCATGGAGTTAAGAGTCACTATTATAGATATTTTCTCTAGTTGATTTATGGATTCAACAAATTCCCAATACACTTTCTATTTTTTAAAAATAGTTTTAGAAACTGTTGATTACTAAATTTATATAGGAATATAATGGTGTAGAATAGCCCATTAAAGTTTTGGAAAAGAGCAATGTTGGACTATTTAAATTACTTGACCTCACATTTTACTACAAAGCTACTGTAATTAAGAGAGTGTGATATTTGTGTAAAGACAGACATAATAGGTCAAAGAAACAGATAGTGAATCTGGATCTAGACCCACATATATGCAGTCAATTGAGTTTTGGCAAAGAAGCCCAGACAATTCAATAGGGAATATAAAAGTCTTTGCAACAAATGGTGTCAGAAAGACTGGATAAACTTGTAGGAAAAAGATGAATGTTGACTCCTACCTCACACCACACATAAAAATTAATTCAAGATGGATTATAGATTTACACATAAAAGCTCTGTTTTCTAAAGTAAAACAGGATATTATCTTTGTGACCTTGGGGTAGACCATTTTTTTTTTTTTTTAGAACTGACACCAAAAGCAATAAGCATAAAAATTGATATATTAAACTTCATCAAAATTAAAAACTTCTGCTCACTATGAATTAGCTTAATTTCAGAGAGAATGCAGAGGGAGAGGTGATTCCTCTGAGACTGAGTGTAGAAACAGAAAGAGAGTAGTTTGACTCCAGTTGCTCAGTTTTCTATCCTTATTGGAAATGGGAATTGAGATTTAGGTTAATTTCAATGATAAAGGAATAAAGTTACAGTTTTACACATGACTTTTGAATTACTTAGGTTTCAAACACGTTATGTGAGCTTGCAGAATCTGAGAAATACATGTATTGAAGGAAATACTGTCCAAGGGATGCTGCTTTGGAGCTCAGAATGTGGAGTCCCTTTTAGGAGAAAAACTTATTCCCCTATGGCTGTTTTCTTGCCCAGTATTTTGGATAGATATGGTCAGTTTTTCTAAATCCTTGCTCCCTTCTTAATTGATATAAAATGAGTCCCAGTTTTACTTTCTACCTGGCAATGGATATATGTTAAAATGGTTCTGGAAGTTCATTTTGATGGCTAACATTTTCCCATGTGAAAAGCCTTAGGTACCTGATACAACATAGCCAATCGGTTTCTTTGGCATAATTTTCACTAAATTCTCTTTTTTAAGTATTCATGTGTTTTCAGCAATGTAATAATGTAAATTTAAGCCTTTTCCATGGAGCTCAAATAAAGACTATGGTCTAAGTTATTTTTGAAACTTTCTCTTTGTAATGTCCTCGTGACCTCAGACAACTTAAACTTTTTGAAATATTCTTTACTCATTCTTAAAACAGTGTTATTATTCCCTGAGCTGACACATTCACAAGATTGATCCTCTCCCATCCATTCTTACTGACTCCAGTTCGGAGACCTGATTCTTTAGACTTGAATTCTGTCCTTATATAGCTCCTTCTACTAGTTGATAAGGATTCACTAATTCTTAACTTGTATTACTATTATGCTGTCCAGAATTGGATAGTACTTGTCTCATATTCCTTGCTCTCCATGATTTGATCATTTTTTGGTGAGAATTATTTTTTTCCTCTTGGGAATTATATTTTGGGAATATAAAACTTCCTTTGAATCTCTCCTTTTGGTTATACCCTTTTGAATTATTTTTCAGATCCAAACTGTTTTGTATAGATGTAATTACCTACACTCTTTACATGTGAATATCACACTGGTTTGTAGGACCATTAATTGAGCCAATTATGTGAATTGTTTGTTTATTATATTTTATGTGATGTAGGTGCAGCTCATGTCTCTTCTAGTCTTGGAATGTATAAGCAGTGAATCACGTTTCAGAGGATTTTAATGATTTTGCTATTCTGGTGGCAAGACAAAAATCTATGTTCCATTTCTGAGAGAATGTATAGCTTTTTTATATCCCCTGCACCCTATATCTCCCCTCCCCTTCCAGCATCAATGTGATTTCCATAGCCTGGTGCTTACTGAGACCATGATAGTCTTGGTAAGGCCAGGACTTAGGCTTCCACTGTGCTTTCTCATTAATTCTCCCATTTGATATTCACAACCCTTTGTAGGTTATCATTATAGATAATGTTATTCTTCCTATTTTCAGGTGAGGAAACTAAGACTTCAAGAGATTAAATAATTTATCAGTTACAAATAAGTGAGGAAAATACATGCACTACAGTGCGGATCTTTGATGCCAGGTCTGGGACCTGTTTTTCCATAATCAACAGATTCCAATCAAATAACAAAACAGCAAATACAAGTAAATTTTAAGAAGAGACCTAAAACACCTTAATTTAAATGCAAAGGCACACAATTAACAACAATAAAGTTAAGACTCTTAAGGCTCTTACGTTAAATTGATTATATTTGATAACTTCTTTCAGATAAATAAATCTTAGTTTTACCTTTCCACTTAAGTGCCTTTCTCACTTAGTCTCACAAATAACATATTCTGTTCATACAAATATAGCTAGAAACACTTCTTATGGTTTTCTCCCTCCTTTCACTTGTTTCCTTTTTTTTTTTTTTTTATGATTATGGCAACAATGACAGCTGTGTTCATTGCGATCTATGGCTGGCTATACCTTTAAGTACCTAGCTTGGAAATCATTTTGTCCCTTTAGATTTGAAAAATTACACCCCCGTCTCCCAATTCGAGATACTCTGAGACAGAGCCATGCTGTCTGCAAGAATATTAGTTCTGAGAATAGGATTGCTGTTTGCACTGTACACTCTGCTCTCTTGCCAGCAATAATCAAAGCGAGCTTGTATTTCTTTAATGACAAAACCTCCCGGTGTGTTAATTTGGTTCTCTGTGACACTACATCTTGTCAGAGGAGTGAGAGAAATGGGAAAACATACATTAATATCACTGTCAGCCAAGTGGTACATTTTTCTGTGTAATCCATATCTGGAAGGTGAGGGTCTTTGCTTCTCCACCTCTTGAAGGTTTTTTGGGTTTTGAGAAAGCTGTGGACTCACATTTTGCATTGTATCCAAGGAGAGAACTTTTCCCACATGACTACTCACTCTCTGGCCCAAAATAAATTGTTTCTCTGCAGTGAGAAATCAGTCTGCCATGGAGCATCATTTCTCCACTGCCCCTAAATATGTATTATCCAGACATACTTAGGGAAGAGAAGCAGGTTTCTCATCCAATAGACCTGACACGGATTGACTCTATGGCAGTGGAACAGTCATTCCAAACTAAGGACCCTCACTCGAAAAATAGTGACACTGATACTTAATTCAGCAGAGTCACAATATTAATCTCCTGCTCTTCTCAGACCTGCTGATTTGTGAAGCAACAAAGCAACAACTTAGCTCAGAGGTGGTCCTAGAACAATAGCCAAATTACAGAGAGCCTAAATGTCCATCAACTGATGAATGGATAAAGAAATTGTGCTTTATATACACAATGGAATACTACGTGGCAATGAGTATTGTAGCACATTGTAGCAATGTGGCTGGAACTGGAGAGAGTTATGCTAAGTGAAATAAGTCATACAGAGAAAGACAGATACCCTATGTTTTCACTCTTATGTGGATCCTGAGAAACTTAACAGAAGACCATGGGGGAGGGGAAGAAAAAAAAAAGTTACAGAGCGAGGGACCCAAACCATAAGAGACTCTTAAAAACTGAGAGCAATCTGAAGGTTGATGGGGGGTGGGAGGGTGGGTGATGGGTATTGAGGGCATCTGTTGGGATGAGCTCTGGGTGTTGTATGGAAACCAATTTGACAATAAATTTCATATTAAAAAAATAAAAAATAAAATGTAGTTGTAGGTATTTCAAAGTGTGGTTAAGATGGGACCTGAGGCTGGGAGTGTCATCCTAGGATAGGTCCTGAGATGTCTGCTTGCTCATATTAGATATTTCAAAGCTACAGACTCTTTCAGCCCAACCTGTAAACTTTACAAGTTCCAATGATGATAATTCTATTGCCAACATAGCCATGTGTGCTGCCAATTGATTTTAAGGTACTACCATTCTCTAGGGTTTTGTAGGCGTCTTCTTTTGCCTTTTATTCTTAGAAAATTCCTACATTGTCCAAAGTTATATTTTAGTGTTGGGCTTCTTTAGCAGATGGCAATGCTTAAACTGAGGGTGGTTGGTTGTAGAAATCATCTATTCCTTTGAAGGAGCAACTGCCTCCCAAATAGTTTGCTAAAGAGGAACTAGCACTTTCCTTTCCTCTTTCCTTTCTCATCAAGAATGCTCTGGGTTCACAGCAACCACTGGAGCCTGTCAGCATGCCCATCATGACTGCAAACCAGCCCAGCTGAGGGGTGCACTTGCGGGAAATTCTCAGGGCCTGGGTGTTTGGTTTGCCTCTTCCTGTTTGCCTTATAGCTTTAAATAATGTGGTTGCTTCACAACCACTTGTTTTTTGAGTAGGGAACAGGGCATATTTTTCTAGCAGATAAAATGACTTCCCACCATTCACTCTTTGTTATTTCCCCTTTCTGAAGGGCGGTCTGATGAATGCAGGGCAATGTGTAATACACGCTTTCCTGTTTTCTGCTCTTTCTCCATTGGGCTTGTCAGTCAGTCATGGGCTTGGTTCTGGGGAGGATGTGGCATTCATGAGAAGGAGGTCGAAGAGAATTTGTGTGTATTATCCTTCTCAGCACACATGCTAGTTCAATACTGGAATCAGGTGCCAGTGGCAGTTAATAATATCCACAATGCTATTTATCCAGGTTATGCATTGGTAAGCCAGCCATTAATAAGGGGGGGGGGATAATAATAATAATACCCAGTATTATATCACAACTTCATGACCTATCCTATCCTGCACCTCTGTAGTGACTCACTGATGAATTGTGATATGGTTTGGTTGGTGAGACACTAACCATGGGATTAAACTGACTTTGGGAGAAAATGGTATGTTTAGGATCTAGGCTGCTTTAGACAAATACACTTCGACCATTAATCATTTTTGATCCTGCATCCTACACCAAAAATCTCTATATCACTGCTCCCACAGTCTGTTGCATTCAGCAAGCTTCCCATCTCAATTTAGCTTTATCCCCCTACCAGCAAATCTGAACCCCCTTTCTACCTCCAGAGATTTCCTAATATCTGGTGTTGCAAGATAGGAGATTGATGTTGGCCATCTGTCCCATGGCCAGTAGCATTGAGTGTAAATAGTTGTTTGAATAGCAACTGCATACATGAATTTTTCTTCAGTGCTATATTCATTATGACCATTTTCTTCTTAAAAATTTTATCAAAGCGGATTTCTATTTAACTTTAACTTATTAATACTAAATGAACTAGAAATAAGGTATGTACAGGTAATGGATTCAGGCCATGGGTATTTCTGTTATGTGATATATGATGTCACTCAGAGCTACCCTAAGAAAGAAAGCCTTGTTTATATGGTGGGAGTATAGAAGGTCTCATAACTTCATATGTCAGCAAAAGCCTACCTAGTTTGTCCTCATAGCTATTATTTAATTTATTCTGAAAACTTTTTTTCTTTATAATAAAGCATTTCCTACTGAATGTGTAAATATTTTTTTTTTAAATTAGCATCTATTTCAAGACACAAGTGGGAATAAACCTTGATACATACTGGGTAGTAACTAGGATAAAGGGTACTGAATGTAAAGATGAGAGGTGTAATGGGTGCATAGATTTTGCTCACTACTTATATTTCCAAGGGCCTGTCCCATTGAAATATCTTAGCAAGATAAATGCAACATGATAGTCAAATCAGGGCCTGGGCTCTGAGACCCCAGTTGGACAATCATGAGTCAGCTACTGACTGTATACATATTAAGTCAGTTTTTGACCGCAGTGAACAGTGAGAACTAATCTCCAAACCTCTTCAGAGGCACCAACTGCTCCTTTTACCACCTCTTGTACAAAGGAGTCACATTATCCAAGTAGGATCACCTCCTCTTTTTTCCCTGATAGTCTTTTCAGCTGGGAAGAAAATATTTTGGGCCTTTGGATCAGTTGGAGTAGATATTAGACTTTGAGAACCAGATATCTAAGATTCTGAAGAGGGGTCACTTTGTAGAGCCTCAAATGGTGTCAGGAGAAAGGGAAAGTTCTACAGGAAAAAGAGGAAGAGGTAAGGTAACATTTTTCAGCCTGGTAGCAACTCTTAGGTTAAATACTCAATAGCTTACAGAACTTTCTTTCTGCTACAAGAGCCCAAAGTGTGCAATGGAGAGAATAATCCCTACACCTCCCACTGGGAATTTCACCAAAATGGTAAGAAGGAGCTACATAAGAGTTTATCTACAACTGTAAGGGATGTGGACCTAAGCAAAGACCATACTTACTGTGACTTTATTCTTGCTCCTAATGTGATAATAGTATACGATACAGGCCTTCACATACGGAGTGGGGGTAGAAATGGGATTATAGCTCAGAAGGACTGATCACAAGACAATATAAAGACAACATTTATTTAACAACCCAAACAATCTTTTAGGCATAGTATGCATTCTCATGTGGGACTGGGCACGGGGAGAGCTGATGAAGAAATTAAAGATGCCTCCCTGACTTATAGCCTAACTGGGGATTTGAAACCTATACACAGGAAACAGCTTATGGAATAAAAACAAGCAAAGTATTAAAAAATAAGATTGTTGGGACACCTGGATGGCTCAGTTGGTTGAGCATCAGACTTTGGCGCAGGTCATGATCTCAAAATTCATGGGTTTGAGCCCCATGATGGGCTTTGCACTGACAGCACAAAGCCTTCTTCAGATTCTCTGTCTCCCTCTCTCTGCTCCTTCCCCACTCATTCCCCCCCCCAGAAATAAACATTTATTAAGTAAGTATATAGATAGTAAAAAGTAAAATTAACACTTAGTTTAATAACAACAAAGGAATGTTAAAGGCAAACATTGTTTTGGTGTTTTGTTTTGCTTTTTGGCATTTTCCAAAGCAGCAAAGGAACAGGAAATGGAAAAGGAGTAAAAAAAATAAGGTAAATGAGATGAAAGGCAAATTTTAATTCCTGTCTAGAATTAAAATTTGGACCGTTAAAAGGAAACATTCTCTAACTTCATAGGGCTGAGTTCCCTTTCTTCCCTTCTGTGGTCATCAAGGAGTCACTGATTCTATACATCTCTGCCAAGTCTTATCTTCTCTATGAAATCTGAGCTTATCATTCCAAACACAGAAGTAGTGTCCTTTTATGAAGTCCTTATCATTTATCATTTTCCCTGTTCTGATCCCCAGTTCCCAATGGTGTGTATCCAGCCTCACAGTGGAAGAATATGGAGGTGTGTCTCAGGCAAGAGAGGGGCTGAAAGACTTAGGAACCATCACTGAAGCCATGGGGTTTGATATCTTTGTGAAGACACAGCCAGGAGAGAACATAATCATTTCTTTCAAAGAGTTGGTAGGTTGACATGCAGAAAAAGAAATAGGTTTCTCCTCTACCTTCCCAGAGCACTAGGAACTAGGCTAATAAGTAGATAGTACTGGGAAAAGATTCAGTTTGACAGAAGAAAAAAAATAAAATTAATAGTTGAAGATCCCAAAATAGAACATAAAATAAAGGCTTCCTCTTCATCTGAAATACTCAAGAGAAGCACAGTTATCATCCATTACGGATGCTTTGTACAGGGGATTCTTGCACAGGTCTCTAGTATGAACTAGATTAGATTATTTTAATGATTGCTTCTAAATTTAAGACTATATTATGCTAAACCTAAAGCATAAATTATGTATATTTTTACAAAAGTAATCTGCATGTATGCTAAAAATTAAAATACTGTTAAGAAAAAATAATTGCTTGCATGAATCAGACATACATTCTTATATTTTATATTACTTTCCAGAATTTTATTTATATATAAATCTCAGCAAGAACTTATATTCTACATATCATTTTCCAGCTTGCAATTCCACCTCATCAGTACATCTTGAGAATCTTCTCATTTGAAAAAAATATAGATCTAAGTGATTTTAATAGTTGTGTCATGTACTAAATCTTATTACACATTAAGGTTATCTTTAATGTTTTTCATGATTAATAATTGTACAGCGAAAATCTTTATATATATATCTTAAATTTGTCTAATTATTTCTTTAGAATACGTTTTTATAAGTAAAGCTAATAGACCAACTTTATGTATATTCTTCATATTTTTAAGGCAATACTAACCTCCAGAAAAGTGGAATTAATTCCTACTCTCAGTAGCTGTATATGAGTAAGCCTGTTTTTACCCAAACCCTTGCCAAAGCTGAACATTATCTTTTCTGATCCTTGCCAATTTGACAGGTGAAAAATTATATCTTGTTTTGTTATTTCATTACTCGTGAAATTAAACATGTTTTCATGCATTTTCAAGTCATTTATAATTACTCTTCTGTGAATTGCCTATTTATATTCTTTGCTCATTTTTCTCCTGGAGAATTCTTATTGATTTATGACAACTGTTTGTATATTAATGATATAAGCCATTTTTATTTATGTTGCTGGTATTTTCTATTTTGTTATTTGTCTTTTACTTATATATATTTTTTACCTAGAGAACTATTAAAAAATTTTAATTCTAATATAGTTAGCATATAATGTTGGTTGCAGATGTACAATATAGTGATTTAACAATTCTATGCATTACTCAGTGCTCATCATGATAAGTGTACTCTTAATCCCCATACCTATTACACCCACTCCCCCACCACATCCCCTCTGGTAACTATCAGTTTGTTCTTTATAGTTAAGAGTCTGTTTTTTGGTTTGTCTCTTTTTTTTTTTTTTTGAGAAGTTTTACATTTTTATTTGGTTTAATTTCTCAGTATTTTCTTTTATAATTCTCATTTTTACACTATGATTGGGAAGTTCTTTTCACCTGAAGTGTGAATATCAACTTTTAAAAGCAGGATTTGTATTTAATTTGTGTATTTCTTTACATGCCCTGAAATACTTCATGTACTTCTAGACTTATGTTTACTGATTGAGAAGTCCCTGGTAAAATATAGTTTAGTAGACAAATAGACTCCTTTCTTTTACTCTTTCTGATCAGAGCCCTTTTTTTATTATAATAAATATATATATTTCCTTTATATTAACCTTCTAAGATAAGGCTTAGGTAGGCTTTGAAGTAAATCTCCCTAAGAAATTGACGTTGTTGGAAGAAATATTCTTGGCTCAGAGTAATTTTATTATTATAGGATGGATTTGGTTCACGTGTGTGTGTATGCACCCATATAGGAACATACATACAAGTAAACACATACGACTTATATGTAATTATTTTCTCAATGTTACCTCCAAGATCTTTGGATTTCTAAAAATATTGCAAGTTCATCTGTAGCGATCATCTTCATGGACTCCCCTATAATATGGAAGCTTTCTATGTGGATAGTCATTTGCAGTCATTAATAGATCTTTGCCATTATAATTATTAACAAAGTGATTTATTAAGTATCTTTTCCCTGTAAGTCACTATGTAGGATATTATGGAGATAAAAAGGATGAAATACTTGTCTGGATTTCAGTGGATTATATTTCAGGTGGATTATATTGAAGAAGGAAATGGCTAGAGATTGTGAAGCCACTGCAATGGTCAGGATAGGGAGATGATGAAGACCCAAACCACACTAGTGGCCCCATCAGTGGAAAGGGGGAAGTAATCTGCATGAGCTGTGCTGCAAAGAAAGCACTGTCAGAACCATTAGGAAGTCAATTTCAAGACAGAGGGCATCAGGCCTATGTGTTAGGGAAAAGAGAGTCATACCATCTAAAGATAGTAAGATTCATAAAAGAAGGGTGTAGTGAAAGAATTAATTTTATTTTTGATGTATTCCCTGGAATGAGAACAATGCACATTTCATAAAAAATGGTATGTGTTTGCCTGGCTATGAGCCTGGCTTTTAGCATTTAGCATCATACAAGGAGGAAAAAGTTCCCTACAGTCCTTGAAAATTTATACAATATTTTAAAGTTTTTTAACTGTTTACTTTTTAAAATTTATTTTTGAGAGAGAGAGAGAGACAGACAGAAGGTGAGAGGCAGAGAGAGACAAGCAAGGGAGAGGCAGAGAGCGAGGGAGACACAGAATCTGAAGCAGGCTCTGGCTCTGACCTGGCAGCACAGAGCCCGATGCGGGACTTGAATCCAAGAACCTGAAATCATGACCTGAGCTGAAGTTGGAGATTTAACAAACTAAGCCACCCATGGCCCCTATCTTTAAAATCTTTGTAAAACATTACCTACAGAAGTAGAATAGAAATTTTATAAGAGGGATGAAGGGAAAATCTCATTCCGATTGAAGGTAGAGCACATACACAGAAAAAGATGAGTGGAATAGTGTGGTTATTCAAAGAACTACAACCAATTGCATTTTTGTGGAATGAAAAGTGGGACTAACAGAATTTTGAGAGATGGAACATGATTTTCTCTGTCTTCCCTGCAAGAACTTGGAGGTCATATGCTTAAGGTGGCAGCACCAAAAGATGGAAGAAGCCTGAATCTTGAGTCATTATTTGGCAGAAAATTATAATAAAGAGACTCATCTTAACTGAGGTATAACCTTATTACATTATACTATGAAAATTTGGGGTTGGTGTGTTTCAACAGCCAAACACTAATACTCACCTCATAAAGTTATTTTAAGTTTCAAAGTAACACATGATAAATAGTATATTGACTAGCATCAGCACAGAGTAAGTTCTGGATAACTGTATAACAATTATAATTATGTATTATTATAAATTATATATTATGCATATGAAATGACTATTAGTTATCCTTTCATAGACAAATGAGAAATGGAAAAGTAAATAAAATCCAGTGTTCACTCTTTACTTTCTCCCCACAGTCTGAATTAGGAATTCTTCCTTTGCTACCACACCTCACCAGGAATCTTCATTATAGACTCATCATCTTGTGTAGTATTTATTGGCTTGTATAGACTTCACACCAATTATACTGTAGTGCTTTGGGATGGACATTGTATTTTATTTATCTTTGTAAATCTAGATTCCAGCATACAGCCTGGTACAAAGAAGCAGGCAACAGATATTCAGTTATAAACTTGGACAAAAGCATAGAGATTGGCAGTCAATTCAACACTTTTTTCTTAAAAAAAAAAAGATTAAGAAATTGAGTACAGAGATGTTAAATAATTTGCCTAATGTCATCCAGCTGGTTAGTGGAAGAGCTTAGAATCAAATCCAGTTTTCTTGAAAGGCAGTTCCCACTCTATTACACATTTCCTCCACTGAATTGGAAAACAAAGAATATTTCAACAAAATAATCAGTGAGATTTTCTCATTCTGAAGGTTTCTTTGGGCCAGTGAGTTTTTCCAGTAATAACCCTTAAAGTTCACAAATTCTCTAGAAGAGGAAGGGGCAGCTTACACAAAACCACAGACAGGATTTGAGCATAGGGCCTATCTTGAGGTTCGGCAGCCTCGTATACGCACCTGCAATGGGGCATCAAAGAGACACTTATAAAACCACAATAAGACTCTCTCTCTGCCCACCCCCCCCTTTTTTTTGAGAGTGTTAGCTTCTGCCTAGGGTTATGAGGAATGAAATAGCTTCCAGGAGAGACTGCTTGGGCTAATGAAATTTTAGAACCCGAAACTGAAATTTGCCACTGGGGGAAGGGGCTGAGATAGTTTTGTTAGTGCACAGCTGTGGCAGGAGGCTTCAAAGGAAAGAAACAAAATTAAGAAACAACAACCCCCTCCCTTTACCATCAAGCCCTACCGATTTCAAATCTGCTGAAGGAGAGCACAATTTAAGAAACATCTGGCACATTGGGGAGATAGAAGGTAACCAGAACACCAGAGAAGTGAACCTGGGAACACACCTGGTGGGGCCCGCAGTAATTAGGTCATGATGCATATGTGTCCAAATAAACAGCATCAAAGTCCCTTAATCTCAACACACTCTCAAGGGCTCTTAATCTCAAAGCTAGAATTCTAAAGGTGAAAGTAAGAAAGGTATCCTCCCTTGTCCATGCACGTACACACAGGTATGCATATATGCACAGGTACACATACACATGTACATTGACCAACAATTCAAGGGAAAAAGAAAAACGATTAAGACTATAAGCTGATCCTTTTATGCTAAGAACACAAAAGACCTTATAGCTGCGTGAATTAGGTTCCAAATTAAAGTGAATAGTGGAGTTTGGGGAGGGAAAAGAAGAGAAGAATGAAAGTTACATAGCATTAATGCATTATAAATTTTGTTTTTTAACAAGTACAAGTAGAAAAATGTATCCTATATTGTTGACACCAAAATCTTTGTTGGTTAACACTAGAGTGAAGGGTTGATTGTATGACAATTACTTCTTTGAGGCAAATACACTTACACCAATGATTTGGACCCCTCCAAGAGAGTGTTCCAATATGGGTAGCCTGAGCTTTAAGAAACTGTTATAAATACTTGGTTTTATAAAATAATCAAATGTGTGTTATCTTTTGTCGACCACAATGGCTTTGTGTGAAGGTCAACTCGTACAGCATATATACTCACCTTGGGTATCTGTACTATATAGGTGCAAGTCTTAAGGCTAAACTCAGACTATCTAAATCATCCTTGTCATCTCACTTCTCTAATCTTATTCCACTATTTCTCTCACATCCAATTAATTCATCATATACTTAGAACTATAATTTAAAACAAAGGAGATGTGTTTTTTTCTCAGCTTTATGCTGATCAAAACCATATCTGAAGCAGTGACTCAAGTTCTTAGAGTGTCATTTTAAAGTTCATTGCTACCACTAGCAACCAGAATGGTGGGAAACGTTACCAGTATGAATAAGAAAAGGCTATCTTTTATTATTTAAATGACTTACGTGAAAGAGAATTTTGAGGGAGATGGGTGGGAAGCCAATGTTTAAGAAGGAGAATCATTGTCTGGTGTCTGACTGGCATAATTCTAAAGGATGCCTCCACCCCACCTGCCTGACCCAATCCCAACTCCCTATTAGGTTTCAGCAGTTTTTGAATGCTACTCTTTTCTTTTAAGTGTATTTATTTAGTTTGAGAGAGAGAGAGAGAGAGAGAGAGAGAGAGAGAGAAATAATGCTTGCACACAGGTAGGGCAGAGAGAAAATACCAAGCAGGCTCTCTGCTGTCAGTGCAGAGACCAATGTGGGGCTCCATCTCAGAAACGGAACCGTGAGATCATGACCTGAGCTAAAATCAAGTGTCAGATGTTTAACCAACTAAGCCACCCAGGCACCCCTTGAAAGCTAGTCTTATTTGCAGTTATGATGTCTGTCTATGCAGGAGGCTTTAATTGAGAAGCTTGCTATCAGACCGATTTAAATTCATGGTGAATGAGTCTCCAAAACTCTCATCTTTGGAGAAGGCTACTTGGTAAGAGTGAAGAATCAAATCCAGGTTTCCTGAAAGGCAGGGTTATGACAAATGTGGAGATGTGCCACGTGAATGTACAACATTGTAAAGTAAGGGTTGGGTGCATCACGGAAGCCTCCATCTGAAGCAGCAGTGAATCTTAGTCAAGACGATGTTTCCTACTGATGGCATCTGGGCTATATCCGTGAAATTCAAAATAGTAATAGTAGCAGTAGTAGCAATGATAGGACAAACCAATGAAAAGGAGCCCATTACCTCAGATTCAGAGCCCTTATTCTAGTTCAGCATCTGCTTTAAGTCTAGCTTAATTATCAGAGGATGTACTGTTTTGAGCTTCAAATTCCACTGGGTATGACTCTATCACATGTGACTCTACCTATAGACATACCTCTGGAATGTTTTCCAGACTGCTACATTCTTTCTTTTCTCAAATGACTAATCATTTGTCTATGTTTTCCTTTGTCTTGGTCTTACTGTGTCTATGCAAGGCATAGACAAATTGAAATAGACTGATTGCATCTCCTTTAAGACTAGAGTACTCTGATCTAGAGTTTAGAACCACCTGGAGAGTTTTAAAAGTAGGAATTCCCAAAATTGGAGGCCTTCATTGAGACAATTATCTTACACTTTCTACTTGGCTCTGACATAATTCTGCATTCCTATATGTGTGTGTGTGTGTTATAACCATGCTAATTCTTGGATTCTTTTTTGATGCTCTATGTATATTTAGATCTGGTGATACTTCAAAGCTATTAATTGTTTTGTTCTAGTTTATTCTTTGTTTCAATTGTTGGTTCTGCTCACATCCAACTCTGAATTTTGTTTTTTCTTATATTTATGATGCACACTGTCAATTGGTGCCCACTGTTTTCTCTTTGGAACAGATTACTCTTGTTTGTGTTTGCAAAGAGGGAAGAGATAGTAAGAAAGTCATGACTAAGGATCCGCAGTGTAAGCACTCAACCTTGTCTAGTCACCCTGCATGATCACAGGCAAGTTTAAGAGATATAATGTTGAAGGAAAATAGGGAACAAATTCATGGCATATTACTATGCAGTGTTGGTCTCAGACTGCATGAACTCGGTTGGATTGTGTCTGGGACCTTGCAGTAGCAAGGACTAAGTACAACCATCCTGATTTCCCTGTTTTGAAACTCTATGATTTAATGCTCTGATAAAGAAAGAAAAAAAGCAGCAAACAAAATCCAGTGGAAAGGCATGGCATGTAAGTGTTTCTTCTCAAAGTGTCAGCAGCTGGTTTAACCATCGACTGCCTGTCCTTTCTACCTTGGTCCTCTTCATGGTCTGGTTAGATATTAAAAGTGCCAGGAGCCTCACTACTGAGAAGCATCTTAGGCCAGTTTTATGTCAACCCTCAATATATTTCTGAGAAACAGATTTCCGAAAAATGACCAAATGGCAGATTCCAAAGAGGGCACAACACCTAATAATGCAAGGGTTTATACCCTTCGTGATGTCATAAGCTTCAGGGCCTGGCTGGCACCTAGGTGGAAAAATATCCTTGGCCTTCAACTATACTGGCACTTATCCTTTTTGCAGCTAAGCCTGGAATGGGGTCTTGAACTGCTAGTGAGTGGATTGTACTGGTGCTATTCACTAAGACCAGATTCATATAGTTTAAAAATTCTATCTACTGAATACTTTGTATCATATTAGTCTTGTTCCACTTTATTTTGCTGGCCATATATTGTGAATATATTTGAGTTTGACCAAAGAGCAAGGGAAATTTCAGATGAGGAACGTGTCACAAAAAAAGAGTCAATATCTAAATTAATGTTTTTGCAATCTGTAAAAACAATTTCTTTTGGAAAAAGAAACAAATAACTAAACCTCAGAATGTGCAAGTGGGTGATTCATATATTCCATAGAGTGAAAACGTTAAATTCTGAAAGCCTTTAGGCTGTGATTTTCTTGTCTCTCCCCTGTAACTTAAAATAGATGGAGGAAAAAGACAGCAGAGAGAAGGAGGGGGGATTAAATGAATCAAGAGGGGGACTGTCAAAGCTGCTATAAAGTCTGCAGGAAGGCAATAGCAGTAAGAAAAAGTAAAAAGGCTACAGTCATAAAGATGATGGCATTTGTGAAGCAGCGGAAAGAAATGTCAGAAGGAGTGCTTTCTAAATCTGAATAATATAGGACTTAGACATTTCACATTCTAGATTATTTTATTGGTTCAACCAATCCACCTTATACTAAATTTTGCATGTGCAAATAATTGGGTGCTTCAGTAGAAAGGCCTTAAAGGCTTAGGTAATCCATTTATTCTATTACTCTATAGCCATCATGAAACGTGTGTGTGTGTGTATGTATATATATATATATATATATATATATATACACACATATATACATATATATATATACATATATATATATATATATGTATATATATACACACAGATATAGGGTAGGTGAGTTTCTTAAGATTAGCTTTAGAGTTTATCAAAATTTGATAATCCTCTAAAACAGTGGTTTCCCAGCCCAGCTGTGATTTTGGATTGCTTAGAACTTAAAAAAAAATAATAATTTCTTCTTCTTCTTTTTTGTATTGTGACTTCCCAGAGGCTATCCAAAATCTACTGCATTCAGAATTCAGAATATTGGAGGTGATGTATCTGGAATCTGTGACCTAAAGGTTTGCCGCATTTGGGAACCATAATTCTGAAGCAGTGTAAGGAAATTGATCTCTTAATTAATTTTCTAATACTCTAAAAAGACAAAAGTCATATATTAAATAATTACCACTTTAATATTTAGGGGAGAATGAGCACACAAAAGAATAATTGTTTTGTATTGTTTTCCTGATTGTAAGATGTAAACTATCATGAGACCAGTTTTGGCTAACCTAGGCTTTCAAGTAATGTTCTTTGAAAAAAGACAATCAGAAATGGATTACAGGAGAAAAAAAAATAGGACCTGTAAGTTAAAATGAAGAGGGAAGGAGAAAAAGGCCACTAGACTAGAAATCAGAAGAAATATGTGTAGTGTCATCTTTAAACTGGAAACTAGCTCTGCTTCCTTTTCTGTAAAATAAGTCAGTTGGATTTTTTTTTAATCTGTCTCTTCAAATTCTAACATTCCATACTTCCATGATTCTAGCGACTATTGTATTTAGAGATAGCATATAGTGAAATAATAACTTAACTTGAGATGCCAGTATACTTGAAATATCTGTAATTGTTTTAGCATTTATCAATAATTAAAATCACTTGGTGTTAGCTATAAAAGGTGGCATTTCTTTACATTCTATCAAGTTTTGAACTAAAAGCCCACTGGAGAGGCTAATATGGTTTTTTTTTAGTTAAAAGATCTTTAAAGATTCTGCCCTCAACTTTCTGGATTATCCAGCTTTTTCCACACTTTATTCATATTTGTATTATTTACTGCTATACCATAGCAATAAGTACAGTGACCCACAAATTTTAATTTGTTTATTCATTTATTATTCATATGGTGATTGGACAACGTTGAATACGTGCCTAAAATGTGCCAGAACTGTGCTGGATGCTAAGGATATAACAAGGAGTAAAATCAAGTGTGGTCTCCACTCATTCAGAGTTACATGGGATAGTGGGTGAAGAGATATTCATTACATGATTTCACAATCAATATTAAATTCCAATTGTGATATACATCCTGAAAGAAAAGGAAAATTTAGGCTGAGAAGTAGGAGGCCAATGTGTCTTCAGATGAGTAGAATGGAACTAGGCAAAGCTACAGAAGAAAAGTTAGGGCAGAAGAACCTGCATGTATAAAGTTCCAGTGGTTGAGGAGACTGAGGGCCAGAAAACAAGAAGGAGATGTTTTAGAACTTGGTTTGAGTAGTAGTATGAGGAGTGACCACATAGACCCTGAGACCCTGAAGGCTATCTGTGGTAGTCAGTGTTATTCACCAAATACTTCTAGTGTTCCGTCTGGGAACATGATAGAATAGTACCTTCCTGTGCATCTTGGAGTTAGATGAGGCCCTTTGACTTCTTTTGATTTTAGATCTTCTAACAGGTGTGGTTTTAATTTGTGTTTCCCTAATAAGTAATGATATTGAACATTTTTCATGGTTTTATTTCTCAACCTTGATCTTAAATTTTCTTTGGTGAAGTGTCTGTTCAAATCTTTGCCTATTTTTTTTATTGGGTTTGATTTCTTATTATTGAGTTGTGAAAATTCTTTATTCTGGATATTAGTCCTTTACCCGATGAGTTTTTACAAATATTGTCTCCTAATCTATGGTTTGTCCTTTTAGTTTCTAAAAAGTGTCTTTTGGCAATCCAAAGTTAATAATTTTGATAAAGTCTACTTTATCAAGCTATTATTTTAAGACTCCATTTATAATTGAAATGAAAAGATAAAATACCAGGTAAATATTTAATAAGAAATGTATAATATCTGTATGAGGAAATGTTTAAAGATTTCCAAAAGAGACACAAGTAGACTCGAATAAAAATAAATGCCATGTTGGTTATTTTTTTTTTTTTATGTTAGATATGTTGATTCTAAAGTTCATAGAAAAAAATAAATAAGACTAGCCAGGAACATCTTAAAGAAGTACAGTGATCAATTATTCTCACTATATATTAAAATATACTATAAAATATTTCTATGTAAAACATTGTATTAAACCACCACCAAGACACTAGCCATCATTTGTGAGGAATATAAGACTCAAAAAATGAACCTATGTATATATGGCAATTAGGTACATGCTAAAGGTGATATTTCAAATAATTATAGAAAAAATGGACTTTTATTAAAATGGTTTTAAAAATACAGGCTAGCCATAAAAATATTGTTACACACTTTATAAATTTCACATAGATCTCAAATACAAATATACAAAATAAGACCAAACAAGTGCAGTATAAAAAGTGAATTCTATAATAATCTGCCAGTGTGGAAAGTTTTTTCTTACATGATTCAAACCCAGAAGCAATAAAAAAGATAATAAAAATTACAAGAAGGAAATAAGAAATTCCATGGCAAAATCACCATGAAAAAAGTCAAAATACAAATAAGAAATCGGAAAATATCTCAAAATTAAAATCTCCCTAAAATATAAAATGTCCTAAAAAAATAGAGATGACAAAACCCAAAAACCTGGTAGGAAAAAAATAGACAAAAGACACAAACATGGAGTTCATTTTCACAGGAAATAAAAGAGAACAAAAAGGCCTTTAAATGCATAACATTTTTTTTTCTTTACTTCACCTTAATAAGAGATATTGAGAGGACTACTTGGTAACACTACTTTCTTATCTACTAGATGAGCTAAGTCAGTATTATCTAGCTTCCCCCATCTCCACTCTCACAAGGAAATAAACTGCTTTGACAAAGCTGCTATAAGACAGACACTCTCACACATTGCTGGAGGGAATGGAAAATAATACAAATAGCATTGTGAGGAATTTCACAATAATACAACAAAATTATACATGTACCTTTCCTTTTATTCAGCAATCCCATTTTTAGGAATATATCCTAAAGATACACCTCAACAAGCACAAAAGAACATGTTCACAAATTTATTCTCTGTTTAGCAGTAGGGGGTGCAATAGGGGGTATTTAAAGGAGCTCTGGATGCTGCTGCACAAGAGAATACCATAAGATCTTAAAATGTAACAAGTATAATCTCTATGCTGATTTGATATTCAGTGTACATTATTATAAGAGCAAGCCAAGTTTCTGAAGAGTATTCATACAATGTTTTCATTCATGTAAACCAGTGTTTCTCAACTGGTTTTGACCAGTTTTGACCTCTAGGAAATATTGGGTAATGTTTAAAAACATTTTTGATAGTCATAACTAAAAGGTGATATTAGTATCTAGTGGTTACAATCAGTGATATTCAGAATAAACTAATACAACAAAGAATTACCAATACATCTAGCAATCAGATCTTGGTTCTTCACTAAAAGGAATCAGGGATTTGGGCGAAAATGGCTAATACTAAATATAAAATAGGAAAAAATACAAGTTGACTTTGGAATATCTTCTGGTACCAGAAAGAACCATGCACCCAGAATCTAGTGAGAGCAGATCAAGAGGAATGAGAAGACAGCTTGCAAGGGCTTCCATTGGCCAATATGGACACATTTGGGCATAAAGAATTTCCTGAAAAGAATATCTATAATTGACTGAACAATGTTGAATATGATTTCATTTATTTACTGATAAGTTGAAGACAGACATGCGAGAAAGAAGGTGAGAGATTATAAAGGGAAAAAGCACATTTTGTTACCATTGACAGTGATTATTATACCAACTTCTTGCTGAAGAAGAAGAGGAGGGTGGTGGTGGTGAGGAGGAGGAGGATGTGGAGGAGAGAGCAGCAGTTAAAAAGAATTAAGCATTTATTGAGTCTTTAAGAGAAATGATAATTCATCCATAGTTGATGTATCAGTTCAGGCTGCTATAAAAAGGTCTGCCTAGACTAAGAGGCATACACAAAAGAAATTTATTTTCTCACACTTCTGGAAGGCCAGCATCAGGGTGCCAACATAGTTGGTTTCTGGTGAGAGCTCTCCCCTTGGATTGCACACATCTACCCTCCTGCTGTGTGTTTACTTGACCTCCACACAAGTGTTGACTCTTCTGATAGACATTAATCCCATCATGAGGCCCCTACCCTCATGACCATATCTATTCCTAAGTACTTCCCACAGATCCTATCTCCAAATACCATTACTTTGGAGGGCAGGACTGGAACACATGAATTTGGGGAGATGGGTACATATTCAGTCCACAACAGTTAATAAGGGAAGGTTTTCTTTGCAGAAGGATTCCAGTTAAGACATGTTGAATAAATAATAAAATTTAAAAATCACCTTTCAGCAAACTCCAAATAAAGAATTGGTTCAGGCAAGACTCATCAATGGATGCTAAAATAATTGGGTGAAAGTTTGTGGGAAACAAGAAATTTAAAAAATGTTAAAGCTTCACTCTAACAATTATTTATTAGTTGCTAAAAAAATATCTTAAGACAGACAGATGATGATTTTCCCTTAACCAAATGATCAAACTTAGTATCACTAATAATTACCAATCTGATATTTGTATCCTGATGTGATATAATGTGGTGTCCACAGCATCACCTCTAAAATCAAAAATATTTAATCTGAATTTAATCAAGTCTTTAGAACTAACTGCAATTTTAAGAACTATAAATAATAAAAACTTCGGCAATAAGATGAAGAGACAATAAGATAACTCTGGAAGGTAGAACTTTTGTAGAAAAACTGACCTGCTTCAATAAGGAAAAAAGAATGTATACAGGTTTATCAATAAATAATCAAATTCTGGGGACAACTGGGAAAATTTGAATGTGGACAAGATATTAGCACACTGGGAAATATTGCTTTTTTTAAGTGTGATATTGATATTGAAGTTTATGTAAAAAGAATGTTTTTAATTTTAGGAAATGCACACTGAAGTATTTTAGAGAAGTATAATATCTTCAATTTTTTCAAATGGTTTAATCTATAAACAAATGCGCACACACAAGTAAAGCAAATATGGTAAAATGTTAATTTTTATCGGGCTTTTAAATTAATCATATCTTTAAAATTTCTATATGCTTGAAAAGATTTAAATACAGACATACCTTGATTTTTGCACTTTGCAGGTACTGTTTTATTTTTTATTTTTATTTTCTGTAACAATTTGAAGGTTTGTGGCAACCTTATGTCAAGGAATTCTATAGGTGCTATTTTTCCATTTGCTTATTTTGTATCTGTGTTGAATTTTGATAATTCTCATAATATTTCAAACTCTTCCATTATTATATTTGTTATGGTAATATGACCAGTGATCTTTGATGTTACTATTGTAATTGTTTTTGGGTGACACAAACTATGCCCAAATAAGATAGCAAATTTAATTGCTAAATGTTGTGTATATTCTTGACTGTCCCCACTGACCAGCTGTTCTTGCATCTTTCTCTCTCTCCTTGGGTCTCCCTAATCCTTTTGACACAACAATATTGAAATTAGACCAATTAATAACCTTACAGTAGACTCTAACTGTTCAAGTGAAAGGAAGAATGACACATCCCTCACTTTAATTAAAAAATTAGAAATAATTAAGCTTAGTAGAGAAGGTACATCAAAAGCCTAGATAGGCCAAAAGCTAGGTTTCTGCACCAAACAGCCACGTTGTGAATGCAAAGGAAAAGCTCTTGAATGAAACTAAAAGTGCTACTCCAGTGAACACACAAATAATAAGAAAAAGAAATAGCTTTATTGCTGATTTGGAGAAAATTTTAGTGGTCTAGAGAGATCAAACCAGCTACAACATTCCCTCAAGCCAAAGCCTAATCCAGAGCAAGACCCTAACTCTCTTCAATTCTATGAAGGCTGAGAGAGGTGAGGAAGCTGCAGAAGAAAAATTGAAAGCTAAAGTTGGTTTATAAGGCTTAAGGAAGGAATCCATCTCAATAACATAAAAGTACAAGGTGAAGCAGCAAGTTATTGAGGAAATCTAGCTAAGATAGAGAAGGTGACAACCCTAAGCAACATGTTTTCAATAAAAATGAAACAGTCTTATACTGGAAGAAGATGTCATCTAAGACTTTCATAGCTAGAGAGGAGAAGTCAGTGCCTGGCTTCAAAGGACAGGCTTACTCTCTTGTTATGGGCTAATACAACTAAATAGTGACTTTAAATTGAAGCCAGCGCCCATTTAGTTTCTGAAAACCATAGGGTAATTAAGAATTATGCTAAATCTGCTCTGCCTGTATTCTATAAATGGAAAAAAATCTGGATAACAGCACATCTGTTTACAACATGGTTTACTAAATATTTTAAACCCATACCATATGTTTTCACTCTTATGTGGATCCTGAGAAATTTAACAGAAGTCCATGGGGGAGGGGAAGAAAAAAAATGGTTAGGGAGGGAGAGAGCCAAAGCATAAGAGACTCTTAAAAACTGAGAACAAACTGAGGGTAGATGGGGGGGTGGGAGGGAAGGGAGGGTGGGTGATGGGTATTGATGATGAGCACTGGGTATTGTATGGAAACCAATCTGACAATAAATTTCATATAAAAAAATAAGCCCACCATTGAGAGCTCTGATGGAGATGTATGAGATTAGTTTTGTTTACATGCCTGCTGACAACATCTATTCTACAGCCCATGGATCAAGGAGAAATTTCAAATTTTATGATTTAAGAAATACTTTTTGTAAGGCTATTGATGCCACAAATAGTGATTCTTCTGATGAATCTGGGCAAAGTCCATTGAAAACCTTCTCGGAACGATTCACCATTCTAGATGCCATTAAGAGCATTTGTGGAAAGAGGTCAAAATATCAACACTAACAGGAGTTTGGAAGAAGTTAATTCCAGCAATCATGGATGATTTGGAGGAGTTCAAGACTTTGGTAGAGGAAGTAACTGCAGATGTGGTAAAAATAGAGAACTAGAATTAGAAGTGGAGCTGAGGATGTGACTGAATTGGCACAATCTCATGATAAAACTTGAATGGATAAAGAGTTGCTTCTTATGGATGAGCAAAGAAAGTTGATTCTTGAGATAAAACCTACTGTGGTAAAGATGTTGTAAAGATTATTGAAATGACAACAAAGGATTTAAAATATTGCATAAACTTAGTTGATAAAGTAGTGGCAGGGTTTGAGAAGACTGACTCCAATTTTGAAAGAAGTTTTATTCTGGGTAAAATGCTATCAAACTGCATAGCATGCTACAGCAATCATTTATGAAGATTCAATAGTGAGGAAATAGAAGAGTCAATAGATGTGGCAAACTTCATCATTGTTTTATTTTAAGAAATTGCCACAGCTTCCCCAACCTTCAGCAACTACCAGTAAGCAGCCATCAACATGGAGGCAAGACCCTCCACCAGCAAAAAGATTAAGACTTGCTGAAAGCTCAGATCAGTTAACATTTGTTAATAATAGCCTATTTTTTAATGAACAAATGTACAGTTTTTAGACACAGTGCTATTGCACACTTAGTAGACTATAGTATAGTGCAAACATAACTTTTATATGCATAGGAAATAAAAAAATCATTGAACTTGCTTTTATTGCAATATTGTCTTTGTTGCTGTAGTCTGGAACTGTACCCATAATATCTCCAAGGTATGCCTGTACCAAGTATATTGGAGGGGAACTTCTGGTCAAGACAGAAGTTTGTTAATTTTTGTTTGCTGTGATGCATCTCTTTTTTCCCTCAAGCCTTACCTATGACAGTTATAGGGCTTGTTTCAACAGAAGTCCGCAAAGACTCAGCCCACAACTCTCAGCCCACAATCACTGCTGTGATTTACACATGGTCTTAGAAGTCCTGAAGCACCCTGAATTTACCTCCACCTTCTTGGTACCATTGTTTCTGGTCCTTCTTCCTATACAGGGTTTTCTCTTCTTATTTACATAAATATTTTATCATATATTTTACACACAGGGGCATGCACACACACACACGTACACACACACACAAATTCCTAGGTATATGGAGTTGAGTGATAAAAAGATCATAACTTTTCATTTGTTGATGGTTTTCTTCACCATGCAAAAATTTAACTATGATAGAGTCACAATTGTTTATATTACCTAATGTTGCCCTTTCCTGAGGAGATAGATTCAGAAAAATATTGCTAAAGCCAATGTCCCTATGTTTTCCTTAGGATTTTTATGGCTTCATGTCTCATATTTAAGTCTTTAATTCATTTTGAGTTTATTTTTATGTGTAGTGTAATAAAGTGGTCCATTTTCATTCTTTTGCATGTAGCTGTCTAGTTTTCCCAACACCATTGATGAGATGGTCTTTTCTCCATTGTATATTTTTGCCTGCTTTGTCATAGATTAATTGGCGATATAAGCATGGACTTATTCCTGGGCTCTCTATTCTTTTCCATTGATCTATTTATCTGTTTTGTGCAAGTACTCTATTGTTTTGGTTACTACAATTTTCTAGTGTAGTTTAAAATCTGGGGTTGTGATACCTATAGGTTTGTTCTTCTTTCTCAGGATTGAGTTGGTTTTCCAGGGTCTTTTGTAGTTCCATACAAATTTTAGGATTTTTTAATCTAGTTCTGTAAAAAGTATTATTGATATTTTGATAGGGATTTCATTCCATGAGCATGGTAGATCTTTCCATTTATTTGTATTGTCTTCAATGTCTTTCATCGATGTATTATAGTTTTCAAAGTACAGGTCTTTCATTTCCTTGGTTGAATTTATTCCTAGGTATTTTCTTTTTGATGCAATTGTTTCCTTAATTTCTCTTTCTACTGCTTTATTATTAGTGTATAAAAATACAACAGATTTCTACATATTGCTTTTTATCCTGAATCTTTACTAAATCCATTTGTTACTTCAAATAATTTGGATAACTTTGGATAACTTTTATTTCTTCTTTTTTTATTCTTTTTGTCAGATTGTTGTGCCTAGAACTTCCAGTACTATATTGGGTAAAAGTGGTGAGAGTGAACACCCTTGTCTTGTTCCTGATCTCAGAGGAAAAGCTTTCAGTTTTTTACTTTGAGTAAGAGGTTAGCTATGGATTTGTCATATATGGCCTTCATTATGTTGAAGTATGCTCCTTCTACATTCACTCTATGGAGAATTTTTATCATAAACAGATGTCGAGTTTTATTAAATGCTTTTTATCTATTGAAATTATTATATGATTTTCATTCTTCATTTGTTTTTTTAATTTTTTTAACGTTTATTTATTTTTGAGACAGAGAGAGACAGAGCATGAACGGGGGAGGGTCAGAGAGAGGGAGACACAGAATCTGAAACAGGCTCCAGGCTCTGAGCTGTCAGCACAGAGCCAGACGCGGGGCTCGAACTCACAGTCCGCGAGATCATGACCTGAGCCAAAGTTGGACGTTTAACTGACTGAGCCACCCAGGCACCCCTCATTCTTCATTTGTTAATGTGGTGTATCATGTTGATTGATTTGCAGGTATTAAACCATCCATCCTTCCATCCCTGGAATAAATCATGCTTGATTCTGGTGAGTTATCATTTTAATGTATTATTTAATTTGGTTTGGTAATATTTTGTTGAGGATTTTTGCATCTCTGTTCATCAGGGATATTGGTGTATAATTTTCCTTTTTTTTTTTTTTTGGTAGTGTCTTTTTGGTATTTCTATCAGGGTCTCTTAGAATAAATTTGGAATCACTCCTTCTTCTATTTTTTTGGAATATTTTAACAAGTATATGTACTAACATTTTTTATTTAAAAAATTATATTCATTTAAATTCTAGTTAGTTAACATACAGTGCAATATTGGTTTCAGGAGTTGAATTTAGTGACTTATCGCTTACATACAATACTCAGTTCTTATCACAAATGTCATCCTTAATGTACTAACTTTTTAAATGTTCATTTGAATTAACCTGTGAAGCCATTTAGTCCTGAACTTTTCTGTGTTGAGTGTTTGTTGATTACTGATTTGGTTTTGTTACTAGTAATTGGTCTTTTCAGATTTTTTATTTCTTCCTGATTCATCCTTGAAAGATTATATGTATTTAGGAATTTATCCATTTGTTTTATGTTGTCCAATTTTTTGGCAGGTAATTTTTTTGTAGTAGTCTTTTATAGTCCCTGTATTTATGTGGTGTCTGTTGTAACTTCTCTTTAATTTTTGCTTTTATTTATTTGAGTACTCTATTTTTCTTGGTGAGTCTAAAGATTTATTAATTTCTTTAATGAAGTATAAATGACATACAATGTTATCTTAGTTTGAAGTGTATAAGATAATGGCTTGATATTTATACACATTATGCCATGGTCACCACAATATGCATAGTTACCATTTGTCAGCATGTATTATTATAGTATTATTGACTATATTTCCTATACTGTGATTTTCATCCTCTTATTTATTGTATAAATGGGAGTTTTGACCTCTTCACCCCCTTCCCTTTGGTAACCACTAATTTGTTCTCTGTATGTATGATTGCACATATAAGTGAAATCATACTGTATGTGTCTTTCTCTGTCCGACTTATATCACTTGACATACTACCCTCTGGGTCCATCTACATTGTCAAAAATAACAACATATTATTCCTTTTTATGGCTGAGTAATATCCATTGTGTATACATAACACATCTTGCTCATTCATCAATGGACACTTAGTTTGGTTTCATGTCTTGGCTATTGTAAATAATGCTGTAATGAACATAGGGATGCATATACCTTTTCAAGTTAGTGTGGTTTTTTTTTTGAGTAAGTACACAGTAGTGGAATTACTGGATCATATTTCTCTTTTTAAATTATTTTTTTGAGTTTATTTTTTTTTCAAGAGAAAGAGCAGGGGAGGGGCAGAGAGAGAGAGGGAAAGAGAGAATCCCAAGAAGGTTCTGCACTGTCAGTGCAGAGCCTGATGTGGAGCTCAATCCCATGAACAGTGAGATCATGACCTGAGCCAAAACCAAGTGTCAGACACTTAACCAACTAACCCAGGAGCCCCTCATATTTCTATTTTTAATTTTTTGAGGAAGCTTCATATTGTTTTCCATAGTGGTTACACCAACTTACATTTCTACCAACTGTGCATGATGGTTCCTTTTTCTCCACATCTTCACTAATACTTGTCAGAATGGCTAGTATCAAAAAGAAATAATGTGTGAAGTGATATCTGTTTTTAAAATATAATTTATTGTCAAGTTGGCTAACATACAGTGTATACAGTATGCTCTTGGTTTTGGGGGTAGATTCCCGTGGTTCATTGCTTACATATAACACCTAGTGCTCATCCCAACAAGTACCCTCCTCAATGCCCATCACCCACTTTCCCCTCTCCCCCACCCCCATCAACCCTCAGTTTGTTCTCTGTATTTAAGAGTCTCTTATGGTTTGCCTCCCTCCTCTGTTTGTAACTATTTTTATCCCCTTCCCTTCCCCCATGGTCTTCTGTTAAGTTTCTCAAGTTCCACATGAATGAAAACATATGATATCTGTCTTTTGCTGACTGACTTATTTCACTTAGCATAATATCCTCCAGTTCCATTCACATTGCTGCAAATGGCAGGATCTCATTCTTTCTCAATGCCAAGTAGTATTCCATTGTATATATAAACCACATCTTCTTTACTCATTCATCAGTTGATGGACATTTAGGCTCTTTCCATAATTCAACTATTGTTGAAAGTGCTGCTATAAACATTGGGGTACATGTGCCCCTATGAATCAGCACTTCTGTATCCTTTGGATAAATTACTAGTAGTGCCATTGCTGGGTCATAGGGTAGTTCTATTTTTAATTTTGGGGGGAATCTGCACAGTGTTTTCTAGAGTGGCTGCACTGGTTTGCATTCCCACCAAAGTGCAAGAGGGTTCCCATTTCTCCACATCCTCGCTAGCATCTGTTGTTTTCTGAGTTGTTAATTTTAACCACTCTGACTGGTGTGAGGTGGTATCTAAATGTGGTTTTGATTTGCATTTCCCTGATGATTAGTGGTGTTAGGAATGTTTTTATGTGTCTTTTTATGTAAATCAGATTGTTTTTATGGTGTTGAATTGTATATGTTCTTTATTTAGTTTGGACATTAACCATTTATTGGATATGTCATTTGCAAATATCTTCTCACATTCAGTAGGTTGCTTTTTTGTTTTGTTGATGGTTTCCTTTCCTATACAAAAGTTTTTTATTTTAGTGTAATAACAATACTATATATTTTACTTTTGTTTTCCTTGCCTGAAGAGACATTCCAAAAATATATTGCTAAGTCTGGTGTCTTGAGAGATCACTGCCTATTTTCTGTTAGGAGCTTTATGGTTTCAGGTTTTACATTTAGGTTTCTAACCTATTTTGAGTTTATACTTGTGAATGATATAAGGAAGTGTTCCAATTTCATTCTTTTGCATGTAGCTGTCCACTTTTCCCAAAAATTTATTGAAGAGATTGTCTTTTCCCCCATTGTTATTCTTTTCTCTTTCGTTATAGATTAATTGACCATATAACTATGGGTTTATATCTAGGCTCTCCATCCTGTTCTGTTGATTTATGTGTCTATTTTTGTGCTAGTACCATCCTGTTTTAAATACTAAAGCTTTGTAGTATAGTTTGAAATCTAAACACTGTGATACTTCCAGGTTTGTTCTGCTTTCTTAAAATTGCTTTGGACATTCAGGGTCTTTTGTGGTTCCATACAAATTTTTGGACTATTTCTTCTGATTCTGTGAAAAATGCTGTTGGTATTTTCATAGGGATTACATTGACTCTGAATATCTCTTTGGCTAGTACGGATATTTTAACAATGTTCTTCCAATTCATGAGCACAGTATACCTTTCCATTTGTTTGTGTCATCTGCATTCTCTTTAATCAATATCTTAGTTTTCAGAGTGAGTGTTTTTCATTTCCTTGGTTAAATTTATTCCTAAGTTTTAATTTGTGTGTGTGTGTGTAATTGTAAATGGGACCACATTCTTAATTTCTTTCTGCTACTTTATTATTAGTTTATAGAAATACGACAAATTTTTGTGTATTAATATTATATCCTGCAACTTTACTGAATTTATTTCTTAGTTTTACCAGTTTTTTGGTGGAGACTTTAAGGTTTCTATATATGGTATGTTATTTGCAAATAGTGATGGTTTTACTTTTTCCTTACCAATTTTGAAGCATTTTATTATTTTTTGTCTTGTCTGATTGCTGTGGTAAGGACTTCCACTACTATGCATACTATGCACAATAAAAGTAGTGAGGTGGACATCCTTCTTTTGTTGTTGATCTTAGATGAAAACTTTTAGTTTTTCACCTTGAGTGTGATGTTAGCTGTAGGCTTGTCATATATAGCCTTTGTTACATTGAGGTATATTTCTTCTGTGCCCATTCTGTTGAGAGTTTTTATCATGACAGGTGCTGAATTTTGTCAAATAGTTTTTCTGCATCTACTGAGATGATTATCTGATTTCTATTCTTCATTTTGTTAATGTGGTGTGTCAGGTTGATTGATTTACAGATATTGACCCACCTTCCATCCCTGGAATAAATCCCACTTGATTGTGGTGAATGGTCATTTTAATGTATTTTTGAATTTAGTTTGCTAATATTTTGTTGGAGATACTGTGTCTACATTTATCAAGGATATTCGTCTGTAATTTTCCTTTTTTTTAAAGTATCTTTGTCTGATTTTGGTATCAGGGTGAGCTGGCCTCTTATAATTGGAAGCATTGCTTCCTCTTCTATTCTTTGGAATAGTTTGAGGAGAATAGTTATTAACTGGCCTTTATATGGTATGATTTATTTGGTAGATTTTTCCCATGAAGTCATCTAGTCCTGAACTTTTGTATGTTGGTTTTCTTTTTTTGATTGCTGATTCAAATTTGTTACTAGTAATAGGTCTGTTCATATCTGTATGTGTCTTTAGATCTAAAGTGAGTCTCTTGTAGGCACTCCATGTTACAGAAGTTTTCATCTATTATTTCTTCAAGTAAGTTTTTTGACCCTTTCTCTCTCTCTTCTCCTTCTGGGAACTTCTCCTTCTGGGACTGCCTTATTTAAATGTAGTATGACTGACACGGTCTCAGAGGTCCCTTAGTCTATTCTCATTTTTTACATTCTCTTCTTTTTTTGCAGTTAATCTTGGGTGCTTTCTATTACCTTGTCTTCCAGACTGCTGATCTGTTTTTCTGCACCATCTAATCAGCTATTGATTCCCTCTAGAGTATTTTTCATTTCAATTATTGTATTCTTCAGTTCTGATTGGTTATATATATATATATATATATATATATATATACATACATACACACACATGTATATGTATATATATGTATATGTATGTATATGTATTTTGTATATATATGTATATGTATGTGTGTATATATGTGCATATATATATATATAATTCTCACTTTGTTCATTTACTCTTCTCCTAGGTCTTGGTGAGCATCCCTATGACCATTATTTTGAACTCTTTACCAGATAGATTGTGTATCTCTGTTTCGTTTAGTTCTTTTCTCAGGGTTTGTCTTATTCTTTCATTTGGAACATATTCCTCTTATCAATTTGCCTTATCCTCTGTGTTTGTTTCTATTTTTAGGTAGGTCAACTATGTCTCCTGGTCTTGAAAGTAAGGGCCTTATGTAGAAGGAATCCTGTGGGGCCCAGCTGTGCAATCTCCCCTAGTCACCGGAACCAGGCACTCCAGGGATACACCCTCCTATTGTGACTAGGCTGTGACTGCTTCAGGCACACTAGTGGGTGGGGTGGCTCTCAGACTGGTTGTGAGCAATGACCAACCATGACTAGTACAAGAACACTGGGGCAGGGATGGCCCCTGGCACATTTGACTGAGTTGCCTCACTATAGTGCCTGTGGGCAGGTCTGGCCCCCAAACCAGTTGGCTGTAATAATCAGCCATGATTGCTGTGGGTGTACTGGTAAACAGTGGTGGCCCCTGGAATGGCTGGCTGAGCAGCATGGCTATAACTGCCAAGGGCTTGCTGGTATGTGGGGTTAGCTCCCAGCCTGGCTGGCTCAGAGGCCCAGCATAACTGCTGTGAGCATGCTGATGGGCAGAGCTGCCCCACCCCACCCCCAGGGCAACAGCTACCCTGAAGGGGCATTGGTGTTGACAAAGGTTACCTGCCAGGTGTGGTGGAAAGATAGTTGCTTTAGGAGGATGTTAGTCCTGACCAAGGCTACCCTCTGGGTGTGGCAGGGAGGGAGCTGGTTTGTAGGGAAACCCCCTAAGGTAGGCAGGTTGGGCAGGTGGGTGTGTGTGGGAATGCCAGGGAAAGGCAAGCAGTGTTGGCAAAGTAGATAGTGTCACAAGTGGCTCCCACAAGTGTTCAGCCAGTCAAAGGAGGGAAAGTTAAATGGCACCCATTGGCACTTCTGTTCTTAGAGAAAGCTCCCACAGATTCATGCCCCTCTGGAACATGCCCTAAAATTAGTCAATAAATTTTCACATATAACTCAGGTGCTATGTTTTCCTTCCTTCCTTCCTTCCTTCCTTCCTTCCTTCCTTCCTTCCTTCTCATATTTATTTTCTTACAGTTTTGGAGGTCAGAAGTCTAAAAATAATCAGGCAGGTTGCATGTCTTTTGGACAGCATAGGGAAGAATTTGTTCCTTTGCCTTTTCTAGCTTTTAAAGACTGCCAGCATTCCCTGGTTCAGGGCCTCATCATTCTGACCCCTGCCTCTACCATCACATCTGCTTCTCTGACTCTGGAACTTTTACCTCACTCTTTAACTTACAAGGACCCTTGTGAATACATTGGGCCCACCCAGATAATGCAGGATAATCTTTTTATGTAAGATCCTCAATCTCTGCAAAATCTCTTTACCATGTAAAGCAATGAATGTATTCACAGGTTTGGGGAATTAGAATATGGACATCTTTAGGATGCCATTATTTTTCCAGGAGCTTTTCAAACTGCTGATTCCTGCTGTGTCTCAAACCCTGAATGGTATAGCTCCCTGGTCCTTTAAGAGTGGAGTCTCAGTTTCCTATAGTCCTTTGGCTCTTGCAGAGTTAAGCCCTGCTGATTTTCAAAGCCTAGACATTATGAGGGCTTATCTTCCTGATGTAGGTCCCCAAGGCAAGTTGTGCCCAGAGTGGGGCTTGATCCCCTTGCTCCTTGGGGAGTATCTCTGTGCATGATCTCTCTCCCATTGTGGGTCACTCTGCTAGGGTTTGATTCCTGACTACATCTCTGCCCCTTCTGTCCTTCTCATTGTGGCTTCTTTATGTCTTTGGCTATGAAAGATCTGTTCCACTGATCTTCAGATTGTTTTCAGAGTCACTTGCATCATAGGTAGCTGTTGCCTTGATATGTCTGTGGGAGGAGGTGAACTCAGGTTTTTCTATTCTGCTGTCTTCTCCAACAGCTTTTGAGACATGCTTATAAAAAAAATTCACCTCTGACCTTATTAAGAAATAAAGTCTGTCATACTTTTTATCATTTTCTTTATATTTACATCTTTGATTTTATGAATACTTAGCTTATGGAAGGCATAAAATAGAAAACTATATAGTGAATTATAGTTTTCTATAGATGGGTCCTACAGCTTGTCAGGTGGACCAGAGATTAATGGGAAGAAATAGTACATAAACAAAAAAGCCCACACAATATTTTCAGAAGAGAGGTGGCCACCCAGCTCAGAAGGCATAGTACAGCATATAGGAGTTTCACTTGGCCTTCAGAGTCTTGAATGATGCCAAGGTGCTATGGGTGATTTACTCCTCACATCAGCAGGGCCTGGTGTATCTAGAATACTTAGAGACTGTTATGTCACAGCCCTTTACGACCTGCTGCTTTATGATCCCCCCCCCCAGAAAAATACACATGCACACACACAAACATATACACACACAATTAGGCATTTCTATTTGTGAAAATATATAAACACATCCATTTCTCCTGGATAAGCTCTATGTCACCAGACCTATATTATCTTTTTGTGTGTGTGTGGGGGGGAACAAGGTCAGTTCCCTGGTGTTCCTAAATGTTCATTTTTGAGAGAGAGAACATGAGCAGGGGAGGGGCAGGGGAGGGCAGAGGATCCAAAGCCAACTCTGCACTGACAGCAGAAAACCTGATGCAGCGCTGAGACTCATGAACCATGAGATCATGGCCTAAGCTGAAGTCATATGTTTAACCAACTGGCCACCCAGGTGCCCCAGTGCCCTGGTGTTCCTAAATAAAATATCTTAATTTCCAATTTCCTATCATTCCATCATTTATCCAAAGCTACCCATTTGTCTCAACCAAATATTGACTACAAATTGTACCACAATTATTTGAACTACCTCTTATAGCAGACAAAATTACCATTGGCTTTTAAGTTAATTTCTGAACTCTATTCTGTTTCATTTATTTTTCTTTTTTGCCTGTATTGGTACCAAACTACTTTAACTATTATTGCTGTTTGTTATGTTTTTTTCTCTCTGATGGGCTAGTTTCTCTTCTAATTCTTCTTTCTTTTTTTTTTTTTTTAAATTTATTTTTGAGACAGAGAGAGACAGAGCATGAACGGGGGAGGGGCAGAGAGAGAGAGAGACACAGAATCAGAAGCAGGCTCCAGGCTCTGAGCCATCAGCCCAGAGGCCGACGCGGGGCTCGAACTCATGGACCACGAGATCATGACCTGAGCCGAAGTCGGACATTTAACCGACTGAGCCACCCAGGCGCCCCTCTAATTCTTCTTTCTAAGGTGTCTTCTCCACCTTAGAAGGCTGCATGAATGTTCATCCTACAAAAACTAGTTTGGGTGCCCATGGTCAGTGCTGATTCATTAGAAATGAGGAGGCTTGAGGAAATTAAGTAAAGAAATTATACAGTGCTTGATTTGTATAGTTTATACTCTTACTGGTAAAGCCATCAGTATTAAAACTCTGCAGTATGCCCTCTAAACATGGGAAGATAAATCTGAAAAACCTATATATATGTATCTAAATCTGTGTGTGTGTGTGTGTGTGTGTGTGTGTGTTAAAACCACATTAATTATTTTTAAGAGTTATTGAGAGGTCAATAGGAATTTTGGTGAAAATTTATAAAGTAAAAGGTAAAAATCAGAAAATTCTTTACAGATAAGTAACAAGTGTAATTCAAAAAAAGCAAATGTATTGCTTTTTAGAATTCCAACTTCTCTTAAAGAAAAGACCTCACCAAGACTCCAGATCCATCTGGATTTAGATGGGCAGGTTGGGGTAGGCACTTGGGGAAGTTAAATTGCTTTATAATTATGGCTGAAATTATGTTGGAGGGTGGGAGCCTGGGAGATAGGGACCAGCAAGTGGGGCATTGCATGGGCATGAGAGTTTTGAGATGCCTTGGGGATGGAACATCCCCAAAGAGATTTAATAGACAAATATTATTTAATTATCAATTTAATTATTTAATTATCAATTTAATTAATTATCAATATTAGACTATTACATTATTTTCCATGCAATGTGTTAATACTTCACTCCCACTTTGTCACTCTTTAAAATTTTTTTAATGTTTATCTTTAAGAGGGAGAGAGAGAGAGTGTGTAAGCAGGGGACGGGCAGAGAGGGAGTGTGAAGCAGGCTCCCGGTTCTGAGCTGTCAGCACAGAACCTGATGGGGGACTTGAACTCACAAACCAAGAGGTCATGAACTAAGCCAAAGTCAGATATCTAACCAACTAAGCCACCCAGATGGCTTTGTCACTCTTAAAGTAACTTTATTAAAGGTTACATTGCTTATTCATGTATTTTGTGAAAGTGGGGTAGCTGTTTGGGTTGATAGTGCAAAACCAGATTATGTTTGGGTGCTGGAGCTAGAGACAGAAGAAATCCTGAAAGTATAAAGTCCTAGGGATTCCTGGGGAAACTTCAAATTTTCAGGGCTGTGAAAATGATGGTGTCAAATCTAAGAATGCAAAGGAGTAAAAATTGACTTGATTCATGTCTTGATTTGGGAATAAGTAGAAAATTTGTGTGTGTGTGTGTGTGTGTGTGTGCATGCATATATGTCACACATGCTATAAATTTGGAGTTGGAAAATAACAAGATGCAGAGAAAGGTGGAGGGACTTAGTAGTCCATGATGTACTGTTGGATCTGGGTAATGGGGAGAGGATGGAAGTTTACCTCCCACTTCCTGTCCCCTCTTTCATCCTTGAGAGTCATTTGTATCCCAAGCGATACACGATATAGGAGTATGCAGGATACAGGGATACAGGAGTGCTGATGCATAGGGGCACTTGTATCCCAACGTTTATAGAAGCACTTTCAACAATAGCCAAATTATGGGAAGAGCCTAAATGTCCATCAACTGATGAATGGATAAAGAAATTGTGGTTTATATACACAATGGAATACTACTTGGCAATGAGAAAGAATGAAATCTGGCCTTCTGTAGCAACGTGGATGGAAGTGGAGAGTGTTGTGCTAAGTGAAATAAGTCATGCAGAGAAAGACAGATACCATATGTTTTCACTCTTACATGGATCCTGAGAAATTTAACAGAAGACCATGGGGGAGGGGAAGGGGGAAAAAAAAGTTACAGAGAGGGAAGGAGGCAAACCATAAGAGACTCTTAAAAACTGAGAATAAACTGAGGGTTGATGGGGGGTGGGAGGGAGGGGAAAGTGGGTGGCGGGCATGGAGGAGGGCACCTGTCGGGATGAGCACTGGGTGTTGTATGGAAACCAATTTGACAATAAATTTCATATTAAAAAATTAAAAAGATTTGAAAAAGTAAAAAAACATTGGGGTATAAGTGCCCCTATGCATCAGTACTCCCTTTGTAGCAACATGGATGGAACTGGAGAGTGTTATGCTAAGTGAAATAAGCCATACAGAGAAAGACAGATACCATATGGTTTCACTCTTATGTGGATCCTGAGAAACTTAACAGAAACCCATGGGGGAGGGGAAGGAAAAAAAGAGGTTAGAGTGGAAGAGAGCCAAAGCATAAGAGACTCTTAAAAACAGAACAAACTGAGGGTTGATGGGGGGTGGGAGGGAGGGGAGAGTGGGTGATGGGTATTGAGGAGGGCACCTTTTGGGATGAGCATTGGGTGTTGTATGGAAACCAATTTGACAATAAACTTCATATATTGAAAAAAAAAGTAAAAAAAAGAAGTCATTTGTGACTATCTGTTGGCTCTGTGACATAGACCCGGACCAGAGTTCATGCTTATTGCTGCTTGAGGGAGCAGTGCCATGTAAAAGTTTGAGACAGATTTCTATCTCCTGAACAGCCACAGTGCCTCCGCCCCCAAAGCTCAAATTCCTGGGTCATTTTAACTAATATATACATTTTGTATCTATGAGGAAATTCCTTATTTTTCCGTACTCCCAACAGATGAAACAATTTGTGGAAAAAAACAGGCAGAACTAAAGTAACAGAACCCTAGATCCAACACCCAGGGTGGATGGACTCATGTTTTCCCCATTCCTCTTCCCACTTTACCAAATCAATTATGTTTATATAGGTATCTGAGATATCTGAGATGGACCCTCTCAGGAAACATGAGAACATTTTCCTTTTAGAAGAATAGGGTGATAAGGGAAGATTGTTTTATCCAAAGTTCACAAATAAATCTGTCTGGGGGTGGTGGAGAACTCCAGGGTAAAATCTCAGATATTAAGATTCTCTGCCCCTGGACTGGATTATTAAGACAGCATAAGATCTGTCTAGTGGAACAGAGTCATATAATAAGCGTTCATCATTCTCCTTCCCCTATCCCATGTTTCTGGGCCAATACTCATTCTTAGAAATGATTCTTAGAGCAAGCCTGAGTCTCTGAAAGCCTTTGATCAGATGCTAAAGCTGAGCTCTGGTCTCAAGGAGCAGAATCTATCTGACAAAGCATATGCTCATCTAAAGTCAGAGATTTTGTACCTGTCCTCAGCAGAGCGTTACTGACTGGGAAATATTTGGAAAATCACAAACAGGAAGCCCTTCTTTTTGAGTTTTTAAAAAAGAAATGATAGAAAATGCTTTTACCCTTTTTAAATGAATAACATGTAATGAACACAGAGTTCCATGAATTCAAAGTTGAAAGTCATTATTTCAGGATCATGGTAGATTTGGGTATGGGGGAGGATATGTCCTTACCTAATCTCATGCCCTCTCACCATACTAGATCCACTTATGGACGCCACTAAATCATTTGCCCGCCATTTTTTGCTACCTACCTCTCTACTTCACCATGACATATATCATCTTAATGTTGGTTCAATCTGAATTGCTTCCCCTTTTATTGAATGCTGTCGCAGAGAGCTCATCTCCAGAGTGTCCCTGTGGGTTGGCCTCTTCTCCAACATTCCAAGTCCTGAGAAACTCATGCCTGTGTACTTCAGCTTTTTAATGGAGGCAGTTATCTAACAAGAGATTGTCCATTCCACCATCTCACACTGTTCTCCATAGAGTGTCTTTCCCTTCATTGTTTGCAGGCCTTTCTCTGAGGATACTTTACAACTAGGTATGTGAAGGCTAGTCATTTCTTTATGCTTTAACTTACTGTCCAAGAGCACCTAAGATATGAGTCATGAGAAAGTAGACATCCAGATGTGGTTGAAGAAACAAGAAATCTGGGATCATTTCTAAAACAACTAAAGCAGGGCTATGAACTGGATTCTAGAAAAGGCTTAGAATTACTTTCTAGAGAGCAGGACACTTCATACATTCTGGAGTACTGAAGACAAACCAGAGCATTTGTACAATTAAACCATCAATGGGAATCTACTGCTTACAAACAAAAATATTCTGAGAGCCAGTGATCTTGAAAAGTTCCCAAACTCTAAATGGAGACTTGAGTATTCTAGGGGGTCCAGACACTGAAGAATGCCCTGCACTACCAAGAATGCTGGAAGGGCAAGATCTAGGGGGTTCATATATGAAAGACTATTTTGGTAGAGAGTCAAAGGTCTAATTGGTGGGAGAAAAACAGAGACAGGCTCATGGTGATGTTGAAGAGTTTCTTGACTCAGAGAGTTTGTCTTTTGAGGGCTTATAGCCCTAGGCCCAGAACATGTGAGGAGGAGATAGGACAGCTTCACAGGGGCACTACATCTACCTGGATGACAGGAGCAACAGGGGTGGCCAGAGCATAAGATCTAAGGTTCATATCCCATTGAGGAGACAGGAGCTTAGTTCCAAATATGAAAAAAGGACCCTGAGAAACTCCAATCCAGAAGAATATGTAGGATTGGTGATCTTTTCACTACAGAAATGATAAGCCACTCTTCCCAGGATGGGGGACCAAGACCTTCATGTTTCTGCCCCCAGAAGAGACAGACTAATAAAAAAAAAGGAACTAAGACAAAAGATGAGTTGTTTGTTACAGTGGATTTGTTTCAGGAGAAAAAGGAAAGTCAGCAAGTTTCCCTGAATCAAACTGGATCAGTGTCTGTCTCCTAGCAACTGTGTTCCAGGTGTCCTTCTTCCTTGCCTTCCTGTGAGCCTGTATCTTCTATCCAGCCCCACTCTCAGGTTCCAAGTGTTCCATGTCCCACAGATCACCATCAGCTCTGTTTTCTGCTCTGTATTATGGGATGTGTATCTTCCACTCAGGCAGAAATTCTTCCTTTGTGCATGTAGTATGGTCTCTCTTACTTCCCAAATTTTCTTTAAAAATATATTTGTTTTGTCAAATAGGAGAGATGTGTCTTCTGTCTTAAGGACATTTGGGGCCAAGGTTTAAGGTATCTCAGTGGCTTGGACTGAAGTGGTAGCTTCAGCTCCTATTGAATACCTGCTTTGCCTCTAAAAGAAGACCCTTTGTTGCAAGTGTGGTTTTTTAGGAAGCTTGGGTTTTTGTTTTTTTTTTGTTTTTTTTTTTTTTGAGAGAAAGAGAGAGGGAAAGAGACAGAGTGTGAGCAGGTGTTGGGAGGGGCAGAAAGAGAAGGAGAGACACAGAACTCAAAATGGGCTCCAGGCTCCATGGGTGTCAGCACAGAGCCCAATGTGGGGCTCGAACTCATGAACCATGAAGTCATGACCTGGGCCGAAGTCAGACGTTTAGCTGACTGAGCCACCCAGGTGTCCCCAGGAAGATTGATTTTTGCCAATGCTGTTACTTTTGTTTCTATTTTCATACAAAGTGCCACAGTGGTCATTTCAAAATTCTTTGTTGGACATTCCATATGGGAAACAACTGATCTTTTTGAGTCTAGAAAACTATTATGTCTAGGGCTGTTGGCAGGGGTCAGTAGCAGTGGCATTCCAAAATATACTAGATGCATCTCCAGATGTTCCAGGGAGATATGCTAGCTGCTTCACAATCATACCGTTTCCTACATAGTTCTGGAGACCATAAGTCCAACATAAAGGTGTTCGCAAGCTTGCCTTCCTTCTGATGGCTCTGGGGTGGGAGTAGGGTAGAATCATTCCTTGCCTCCTCTGACTTCTAGTGGCTATGGGTGTTTTATGGCTTAAAGCTACATCACTCCAGTCTTTGTCTTCACCTTTACATGGTCTTCTCCTCTCCTCCCTCATCTAGCCTTTAAGCAGTATATGCCTCTATCTATTTGGATGAGTCTGTCTGGGAGTCTCAACAGGCAGCTGAAGTCACCCTGGAGTAGCACAGCACCCGTGGGGACCCCATCACATTGATAGAAAGTTTCAGAATTGCCTACTGCAGCCCAGCGAGTGATCTCAAATCTTGAGTCATGAAACTCAGAGAATTTACTGTCTATTTGGAAAGAAGTCAGCTTGGGCTAAAAACATGGATAAAACTGATTTATTATTAGCTCAAGTCTTTACTTCTCATTCCCAGAATATACACATAGTCAAGATGTTTGTAGTAAAGCTGGCAAAGTCACATCTGTAATAAGTCATCTTCCTCCAGGGTTGTAGGGCTGGTCTACACAAATGAATTTTGTTTCCCTCCTTACATGCTAGAATTGCAGTTCCTGCTCCTTACTTCAGTCAATGTTTTGTCTTTTCTCTTCTGGTTAACCACAGTAATACAGCAGTTGGTCAGTAAATATTTGAAGATGGATAGAATGAATAAGCTGCAAAAGCTAACTCTGGCACCTATTTTGTGTTCCTTTCTATCCTCTACTACTTCCCAGGAGTACTTACCAAAAAGCCTTTGCTGTGTTCAGGATATGAAGCCCTGGGCCTGGCAGAGGGTGGAGCTATTTCTTGGGGAGGGGAAGCAATCACTAGTACCTCAAAGGCGGGTATCTGCATGGACTGATGTGCTCCTCAGCAAGGCTGGCCTGGCTATCCAGCTCTAACTATCTTTCATGCACTGCAATCTCTGCTAAGCAGTCATGGACCAAGGGACTCTTGACAACAAGTGAAACCAGAGAAAGATAGCAATTTGTCATCTTCCTTCTAAGCTGATCCTCACAAAGGCGGCTTATTAATATAAGAAACTACAAAGGAGCCAGAATCAACCAGGCCTGGGCAAGATGGTTGAGAGGCAACTGTTAAGCCACCCTATAGTCCTCTTTCTCTCCAAATTCCACCACTGACCTGCTGCTGCCCAAAATTCTGCCATTGAGGGATCAGACAGTCCTTTATGTCTCTAGATATGTAGTTCCTTAAGAAAAAGCAACAGCCCCAAAGGTCCCTATTCTGAATTATATTGTCAGATTTTTTCGAGATGACAACTGGATAGCACAGAGGTAATCTCGGAGAAAGAAAGCATGGATCTATGCCCTTTCCAATTAAGGCGAGAATGAATGGAGTGCAGCGTGGCTTCTGGGGACACAGGAAGGAAGTGGGGGAGGGACCCTGAGAGTAACACGCAAGACAAAAGGCAAATCAAATATGTCTTGAAAAACTAAATATGCATGCTGGAAGGTTGGGGGTGGGATGGGAAATGAAGCAAAAGAAAGACAAAAGCATATGAGAGGATGCAGGAAGAGAGGGGATGGGAACAGTGGGAAAGGGGTCAATTACTACACAGAGTGTCGTCTGTTCTTCCACTATCATGAGCATCTTATTTCATTTAATCTTCAAAGCAGCAATGTCAGGGTTTTATTATCTTCCTATGTACAGATGAAGAACCTAGACTGATAGATTAGCGACTTGCCCAAGCTAGGGTGTGGGATAAGTAGGGCATGGTGAAGGTCAAATAGGTCCCTTCTATACCAGACACCAGAGATCCTGTTTGTAGGTTGTGCTGTGTATGTATATATGGAGAAAATTGGAGCATAACATTCTTCTTAAAAGAATAGTTACCTGATTTCTAGATTAATACGTAGATATTTCTCTGGATTTAAATGCAAATGTTAATAAGGTAGCACTGTAGTTCAGATAACTTGTTCAGACTAGCTTACTTTCATATAAAGGACTTTATGAAACTAGAGCTGAGGAATAAAAAGGAAAGTAAATTTTGATAGAGGAGGGGTGATGGAATGGTCTGGAATAGGACATTTGGATGAAGACAGGCCCAGAAGACACCACCTGGGGATGGTACAGAACTGGGAAGGAAACCATGGCAAAGTAAATTTTTCTGCATAGTGTCATCATTTAGATCTGTGTTTTTCAAACTGTGAATTGTGATTTAAAATATGCAAAAAGAAACCTCATAAAATAGAATATAAAAAGTAAAATTACATATAGTAAGGCAAGTAACATTTCATGAAATTTCAGCTTCAGGTAAGGATACTGGTGTGAATATGTACACTGGATCATGATGTTAGACACATTTTATGGTGAGATTTTCGTGTGAGATTTTGGGGGGAACTCATTAAGAAATCTATGACTGAGTCCACTTTTACTGACTCAGGAATTATCAATGATTTCCAGAAATCTACATTTTTAATGAGCTGGTCTTGGACCATCCTTGGAGGGAGGAACCTGCTTGAGGATTCACTGTGACTCAGACCCAAGTAGTGCAAATAACCAGAAATATGCCCATGTGGCATTTAGTTTTAAAAATTTGTTTGTTAACTACTAACACATTGTATTTCGCTAAATACTCTCACAGACATGATCTTGGCAAAGCTTTTTCCAAATACAGTGAGGGGTAATTTGAGAGCCACTAGAAGACTCTTTCCTGAACAAGGTATTTCTCCCTACATTACATGTTGTGGGCCAAAACACTGACCATACTTCAGATCATTAGAGTCAAGGATCCAAGTTGGAAGCAAGAGGCGCAAAGTCTTGTGTAAGGTCTGGACAAAATCAAGAGGTCAGGATCCAAATAAAAGCAGAAACTGAGTGAGATGTGAACAACAGAGGCAAAAAAGAGTGGAAAGACTCCACTATACTTTCTGAAGGAAACATTCACCCATCCATCCTCACAATTGACCTATAATAAGTCCATTTATCAATTTGAATGTTATTAATAGTTAAGAATATAGACACTGGGGTACCTGGGTGGCTCAGTTGGTTAAGTGTCTGACTCTTGGTTTTGGCTCAGGGCATGATTTCATAGTTCGTGGGTTCAAGCCCTACACTAGGCTCTATGCTGATGGCGCAAAGCCTGCTTGGGATTCTCTTTCTCCCTCTCTCCCCTTCCCCTGTGCGAGTTCTCTCTCTCTCTCTCTCTCAAAATAAATAAATAAACTTAAAAAAAATTAAAAAAACCCTCCATCCTGGGTTCCAATCCAGATGTTCCTTACAAACTCTGAATTTAAATTATTTAATCTTCTTTACTGCAAAGAAACGCAAACAGATCATACTAGCACCTTCCTGTGAGGTTGATGAGAAGTGAAATTATATATAAAGTACTTGGAGAATTGCTGGGCACATGGCAGGCCCACACTCAGGAAATTCTGCTATTATTATGTGGGGAGATTTCATTCACTGTTTTTTGTGTGATGAGCCCTGGACTAGGAATGCACATGAGTGAGTCAACACAGCCTGCAGACCTGTGGTTTCAGCAGACATTCCGGTGCCTCCCTCTTCCTTAGGGTAAGCATCCCAGCTCCTTGGCCTGCTTTGCTACCCTTCAGAATCTAGTGGCCCTTGCTCTCTGGCTTCATCTACTCTAGCCATATATAGAGACCTTGTGTTCCAATATAACCAGCCACTTTCTGGAAAAGTAAACCTTACTTGTTGTGGAAGGTGAAATCCTATTCTGTCTTCAAGGGTTTGCTCAAATGACTTCTTTAATCAACTTTTCCTCACTTTGCCTCCCTTCCCGTGGATACTTGTTAATCACCCTCCCCAAAGCATTTCCTTTATTATCATGAAGTTCCAAACTGTTATGTTTTGCTTACCTTTCAGACTCTTTCTCTATTTTTCCTGTAAAAGCTATAAGCAGTCACCATTCAGACCTGGGTATACATGACATTTGTTTTGTTATCATGACTTCAGATTTTCTTTTACCTCTGAAACCTCAGTTTAATTGTATCAGGTAAATTATCCTGTTCCTTCTTGTGAAGTCAATTCAATTCAGGGATTCTGCAGTCTAAGGTGGTTACTAATATCTTGGTGACTGCCTAATTGGTCATTTCAAACTTCTGCCTGAATCTAGTATACATCATTCCTTTCTCTTTCTCTCTCCTCTTAGGCATAATTTGATCACAGGGCCTTTTTTCACCCATAGTGTGGCTTTTGACCGTGTGGAAAGAGAGAAAGGAAGAATTATGGTTGTTGTGGTTTATTCAGGCAATAGTCAATTTTATTCTAGGTTCCCAGCAAAAATCACACAGAGGAGGTGGTTGGATTTCTCTTTGTCCACACTAGTTCTGTGATTCCTTTACCTCCTCTGCTTGGCTAACCTCTGTGGTCTTTCCCTTGGGCTTAGAAGAACCAGGATGGTCTTCTTCAAAGACTTCCTGAGATCTGTGGGGAACAAGTACATGAATACCCTACCCTCTGAATGCTAGCAGCTGCAACACAGTTCCTGCATGCCCCAGTGACACAAGGAGCTTCACACTCCCAGAAACCTCGAGAGAAGGGGAAGTTTTGGTTCTTTTGCTTACCTACATCCCCTGACCTCAAGGGATATGTCCAGCACTCTTCCACTCCCATAGGGACAGGGAAATAGGTCCCTCACACTTTCTAAAACTTGACATCCTGGTTGCAAAAGCTACTAATCCAATTTAGATTTCCTTGGAACTTTGAAGAAGTGGAGGGTTTGGCATTCCTTTTCCCTACAACAATTCCCTTAGGAGCCAGTCACTTGGAACTGAGCATCTTTTTTCTTTTTCTTTTCTTTTTTTCTTTTTAGCCATAAGGTCCCATCATAGCAATCCATGTATCTTCTGCTTAGTCCTTGGGTGTGGCCAACGGGGAACTAGGGAATGAGGAAAAAGAGTTACTAGTTAATATTGTATATTATGTGAAATTTTAGGCATCTCTAAGATGGGAAACAGCATACTCAACTTTGAATATAGCTCTACTTTGACAGAATACCTGGGAAACAGTTGGATACAATAATTGTTTATGGAATGAAGGAATGCCCTGAACCTTTATAAGTGATTTTCTAATACACTATGTCCAGACTTTAAGAGGATCTCAGTCAACTCTAGAATTTTGCCATTAGTGGTTGAAGCCAGAGAGAGGTTCAGTTCATGCAAAAGTGCAGATCTCAGAAATGGTGGTTTTTGGAATAATAATGCCAGACTAGAAGCTGGAAGTACTGTGGCCACTGATTAAGGAATCTAGGGGAAAAATTTCCAGTTTTTCTTGTTCTTGTTCAAGTGAATGGTGACATGGGATAATTCCTAGTGCCTCTTCAACCTTAAATATTTTGTGAGTGTATTGTTCCCTTTTTATTAGTTCTTTGGTTTTAAATGAATCACTTAATGACCTACACCTCAGGTACTCAACTAAATAATGAAGGAGCTGAACTGTATATTTACATATCCATTCTTCTATGTATTTATTAAACAACAATATGTTGTATGTCTAGTAGGGCTTGTTTTAGAATCCTGAAAAATAATGTTGGGTAGAGACAGTGAGTTTTAAGGACTGTCATTGCAAATTTGGCATTAATCTCCCACTTGGGTGGATACAACCATTGTCCTGATGTTTAAAACTAGACTTTCTGATGAAGGCAATGTATGCTACTCTTCACTTGTTCCAGGGACTTAGAGACCAGAGGAACTGTTTCAGAGGTAGAGCTTTCACAAGATGAAAGGCTGGGTCTAGACTCTAGATTCTGTGCCACAATCCAGTCAAAATTGCTCCACTTTCTGCTGGCAGAACTTTTGTGCTTGGAGTCATCCCAGATAAAACATGGTTGTCAAGTTAGAGAGGGACTCACAGTAACATAGATGTTAGCTCAAGACCTTCTTGGTATAGGTTTCCTATGTCAAGGAGTCAATTTCTCCTCCAATAGGCACTGGGGATTTGTGGGAGTTATCTTTCTGGGAACTCCTCCTTTTAGGTCATAAGCAAGTGTGTCTAGTTCTCTCAAGAACTGAGAGGGAATCTCCTTCATACTACCTTCTCATAGGACTTTGTTGTCAGCAATTTTGGAGTTGGGTCCATTGTGATATGTCTTGATCAAATGCTTACTGAGCCCTATTATGTGCAAGGTATGGCATACTGTGGTGACAGTTGTAGAAGTAAAGAGTTAGAAAGGCATAATTTATTTCTTAAAGAAGCCCACAGCCAGAAATAAAGAAAAATGTAAACGACTATATTACAATAGGAGGGCTGCTGTAATAAAAGCATATTTTGAGGGTTATAATGAAGGTTATAACAAAGTAGAGGGCAGGTTTGACAGAAAAGGTGACAACTGAGTGCTAGGTTTTATATAAATAGGAGCTTTGAAGAAAGGAGATATGTGAGGATGAATTCTGGATTAGGTGTAAAGGCAGGAGCCAAGTACCTGGGCCAGGTGACCTCAGCATACATTGGTCAATGTCAGGAACCTGCGCCCAGGTTTACACTTTGTAGGCCATTAGTCTCATTAGTAATGATGCCATGTAAACTTTCCACATTAATTATCCACTACATGAATGAGTTATAGTTTTATATGCACCATTTTAATGAAAGTTGTGATAATTGCTAATTGGGATAAGTATCAATAGCCATATTTTATTTCTACAAAACAAGACTTGGAAAAATATAACAGATTAAAATTCCAGGTAATAGTATAATGTTACCATTAACAGAGGTTGTAAACAATAGTCTTCATTAACTCTTTGATTTAATATATAAGAGCCCTAAATAGGTCAAGTAACTTTTAAGAAACAGGAATCATGTAAAATGTTCAGGGTTAAACTGTGAACATAGTGTGTAGAATCCAGGTCACCTTATCTTAAGGTTTGAGAGATTTTCACTAAACAATCTGCCTCTCTAGGCACAGGGCTAAACTGCTTCTATTCTAAGGCAGATACTCTTCAAGGACATATGACAGCAGGTGAACAAATTAAATGCTGCCAAGTGTCTTAGCATAGGTTCTGATTTGGAGGAAAGAAGAGGGCAGAGCACAGGGGAGGAGGAAGAGCATAGGGAACCAGCTCAGGCTGTACCTTTACAGAGCAATGCCTGTTGATATCCCAGCTTTCAAAATCAGCTTTTCTCATCTCCATCTCTGGCCAATAGAGTAGCCAGACAGTAAACTACTTAATTTAAATTATGTTCTCATCTCACTGAGTATGGGACACAATTCTCTTGTATTTTCTGATAAGACTGATAATGAAGCGATCAGTCTATAGGATTCCCGAGTGGCAGTGAACGCGCATTTGCATAATGATATTATAGCGTCTGTCGAACCCGCTAGCGGTGATCCATCCATATGCGAGAAATATAGGTCAGCAAAGATGCAGCAGCAATGAGAGAGGCAGGGCTATTCACTTATTAGAGTAAGAAAGGTCTTCTCTATCCTTTAGCTCAGCACGACAGAAATAAATGTAATGGAATGGATCAGGGGATTCTATTGGCTTTTGAACAATCAAAGAAGATGCATCAATTCTGTCTCCTGGTTTAAATTCAGTTCAAAGTCTACTTAACCCTTTCATTACCATTGGCAGACTATCCCTCCTACACTTCTTTAACCCAGAAAAGATAGTGTGTTCTAATAATATTATGAGAAATCAGGAGTCCTCGTGGCCTCATTCAGTTGTGTGTGTGTGGGGGAGGGGGGGCAGTTAAGGAAATTAGCCACTGTGCTTTCCCTTTGTGTTCCCTGATCCCTAAAATCTATGAAATTTCCAGCCCCATACATGTTATTCATTTTGGGGCTGTTGTTGTTGTTGTTGTTGTTGTTATTTATTGTCTTTACTTTGATTTTGGCACCTCATTTATTTACTTTTCCATTGCTCTTCTTTCCATTGTGTCTCTAGATCTTGTATGTAAGATAAAGCATACTTTCTCACAAGAATTGTACATTTGCTGGTGGCAAGTACCTCACTTTGTTTTTCCCCTGGAAAGCATTTACCATGGCACCTACTAAGGCTGGACACACACACACACACACACACACACACACACGCACGCACATGTGGGCACCCAGAGGACTTCTAAGACTCCATTGAATGGATTTGGAGTTCTAGGATCACCACAGAGTTAATTTCAAGGAAGCAAAGGAACCTTAAGAAATCAGGTCATCTTAAAACAAGGGAATAGTACAACTACAACATTTGGGGAAAGTGGCAAGATACTTTATCCTTAAATTTCTAATATGATATGCACATTATCTCAACTAAAAACAAACTCTTCTAACAGTTATTTTAACTTGCCTTACCATACCATATTGTTTTTTTTTTTTCAGTTAAAAATATGTGCTTCATCACTATGCCAAGAAACTGTGATTATCCTCTAATGGCTTCAATGGTTGTTAACAAACGGAAATTGATTTTATATTTCAGTGTGTATATAGATGGTGAGAGAAAGGATTCTTTATATAAGAAAAGATCTAGTTACTGGCACATTCCCTATGTGACTATTGTCTTAAATTGATATGTTCAATTACTCTGAGTTAAAATACACATGAAATGTACACATGCAGAATGCAGGCACATTCACTCATATACATACTCATAGATCTCTCACACCAATTAGGGTGGGGTTACCTTGATTGTGAGGGCATTTTGGGAAAAGTGGAAGGGAAAACTTCTCATTGTCTGACAGTAATTCAGTGTGATGACTTTGTGGCCAGATGATTTTCAGAATGTTGATTAGCACAGGGTTGGATTTCAAAGGTAAAATGCTACCCGCACAACCCCCCCACCCCATACAAAGGCGCACGTGTACACACACACACACACACACACACACACACACACACACAACCAAGCAACCCAGTTCATAGCTCAAATTAGCAGATCTGCTCAGCTTTAGTTAGCTCAACTTGTGGCAAGGGAAGGAACTTGAGGTTTGACCAGTTCCCAGGAACTCTGGAAGCTGGATTACCCCAAATGAAAGAGTTGGACTAGAATGGAATACAAAAGTTTATTTTTCTTCTGGTTTAGACCTCAGTCTTTGTTCTTGATCTCTGATCTCTGGGCTGCTTTCCATCATCTCCAGGCTCTGCAGCTCTTGCCAGTCTGGATTTTGGCCACAGACTGGAGTCAAAAAAAAAATGCCTGAACCAAAAAACATCCAAAGCCAAAATTAAATAAATCACTGCCACCAAAGGAGAAAGAAATTCTATTTCCCTTTTCTTAACTGTGACAAAAAATTTTATGTTGCTTGCCCATCACATTGAACTATGAGATCATGCCTTGGAGTTAGGCATTTTGGCATGTCCTGCAGCCATTGTTTCCATGGTAGTGATCAAAGAATTCCTGCTGCCCTTAATTCACCTTGCTGACCTAGGTCTAGGGTCACTATCTGCTGATACAGAACACTTTATGAGGCATTTAGACAATGTAATTTTAAACATGATGTTTTTGTTCAGAATAAGAAACATGCCACACCTTTTTCAAATACCACAATCTTCAAGAACAATATATGTCAGATTATTATGCACACAACAACTATGCAAAACTGTAATGACTATACCCTTAGTCTGACTGCCTTGTTTTAGATAGCAAATGGGGGAAAATGGGATTTGAATGCTAGTGAAACCATCTGCTTATTGATTGCTTAAAAGACTTAAGCACTTGCCCCAGAATCTTGGATAGAAATGAAACTTGGAACCTCTTTGTTGTTGTCTATTGTGTGTCAGAATTTTTGTAGCAACTGAAATGTCACCATTTTTGTTGAAACAGTATTCTTCTGGCATCAGTTGGTCTCTTTATTTTCACTGATGATTTTCATTTCTCATTTTGTATCCAACTACTCTTGACAAAGTTTCTTAATCCATCAGATAAGAACTTTGTGGGAAATTATTTGGTTTACAGGACTTTCTCTTATATAATATGTTTAGTTTATTTAGTAGTAGTGGAATGTGGGAGAAGAGGATGGAAGCTTGGCTTGTTTTCACTAATCACTCTCTCGGTATTTTTGCAAGATTGATGGCTTTCGTTCTTCAAAGACATTGCTGGCCCACTTTCCACAAAGGCAGTTGAAGTCTGACTCAAGGCTTAAAGAAATCTCAGTGACCTCATGACTCATTCCACCTCCTTCTTGATCTTTTTGCTATTATGTTTATGTGGGTATCACACACTAACATGGGACAGGAATTTTGTGACTGTTGTAAATTTAACCCATGCTTAACTCCATAATTTATTCCCTAATGGTGAAATATTACCCCTCTTTGGATATTTTCATTCTCCATTTTCACTTTAATTTGGTATTAGATTAAAAAGTTTAAAACATTTTTCAAAGTAAACTTCTGGACCAGAAAATATACATTTTATTATGATACTAAAACATATTCTTGATTTATATTTTGTTGTTGTCACTGCTATTTTTGAGAGTGGGTGAAGAGGTGGGAGGAACCTGTTAAATTTAAACTATTATGGGTTTGAGTATAACTTATTATGACATTTATGATAGCATTCAATTAGGTAGTTTGTTTACAGTTAACCAATTTCCAAGCCAATTTGCATACATGGACACTACTGCAGTTTTGGTGGTAGTTCTGTCATGTGTCTTTTTTATGAAAACAACCTACAACCTGAGGAGTATGATGGGTAAGTTCTTATAAGAACCATTTTCAAAAAGCAAACTATTCATATGTGACACTTATAATAGATGGATGATAAAGACAAAATAGAAAATCCGGGTCTAATATTTAGATATGAATAATGTCTACTGCATAGGTCAAGAAGTAAAATCAAGGTTATCATATATTTATATAATGAGAGAGAAAACAACTTTCTACATACTTTTATGATGTAATTCAATGTAAATTGTAATAACTGTTTAATGTAAAATAGGTATAGTGTTGTGTTCACCAAAAATGATATGCCCAAGTTCTAACCCCAGGTACCTGTAAATGTGCCCTTTTTTTGAAATGGGGTTTTTACAGATCTAATTAAATTAAGAATCTCAAGATAACACCATCTGGATTTAGGGGTGGGGATGCATGCAACTTTCCTTATAAGAAAAAGAGCACAGAGATTCAGACCCAGAGAAGATGGACGCAGATTGGTATGATGCAGCCATAAGCCAAGGAATGCCAAAAGCTACCAGAAGCTAGAGGCAAGGAAGGATTCTTCTCAATATTTATAGCAGCACTATCAATAATAGCAAAATTATGGAAAGAGCCCAAATGTCCATAAACTGATGAATGGATTAAGAAGATGTGGTGTGTATGTATAATGTATATGTAGATATATGTATAACTACATCTACATACATACATATACAGTGGAATACTACTTGGAAATGAAAAAGAATGAAATCTTGCCATTTGCAACAACGTGGCTAGAACTGGAGTGTATTATGTTAAGTGAAATAAGTCAGAGGAAGACAAATATATTATTTAACTCATATGTGGAATTTAAGAAACACAACAGATGGACATAGGGGGAGGGAAAGAGAAATATGATGAAAACAGAGAAGGAGGCAAACTATAAGAGAGTCTTAAATACAGAGAACAAACTGAGGGCTGATGGGGGATGGGATAAATGAGTGATGGGCATTAAGGAGGGTACTTGTTGGGATGAGCACTGGGTGCTCTATGTAAGAGATGAATGAATCACTGGCTTCTACTCCTGAAGCTAAGACTATACTGTATGTTAACTAACTTGGGAATAAAAAAAGAAGGAAAGAAAAAGAAAAGAAAAAGAAAAGAAATTTTGGAGAGAGTGTGTCCCTGCAAACACCTTGTTTCTGGTGTTCCTAAGAATATAAGTTTCTATTATTTTCAGCCACCCCATTTCCAATATTTTGTTATAGCAGCCCCTAAAGCTGATACATACTACTGAGTATGGCCGGATAACAATTAAGAGTTGGATTTTAAAATTACTGTTCCCTATCATGAAAATTATTCACAAATGTTTATCTGTAAAAAAAAAAAAATTAACAGTACTTGCCAAAACAGGCAGCAAGCCAGACTGAACCCACAGGACTTAATATGCCTGTTATAGAAGATCACTTGTCTAATTCATGATTTGTTTATGTTCTTTGTCCAAATCTAAATCTGTGTCCATACCTAAATATAAACTCACCTTTAAATATTTTTTTATAGTTTATTCATTTTTGAGAGACAGAGACAGAGCATGAGTGGGGGAGGGGGGGGAGAGAGAGAGAGAGAGAGAGAGAGACAGACAGACAGACAGAATCAGAAGCAGGCTCCAGGCTACGAGCTGCCAGCACAGAGCCTGACATGGGGCTCTAACTCACAAACCACGAGATCATGACCTGAGCCAAAGCCGGACGCCCAACCAACTGAGCCACCAAGTTACCCCTATAATCTCACCTTTAAATGCTAGTTTTCAACAAAGATTTTTGTTTCTCTTATGAGGGTAAAACAATATTTGTTAAAATTGTTGGAAAACACAAATCTGTGACACTTGGGGAACAGCTTAGGAATAGGTAGCTTTGGGAAGGAGGAACCTGGATGGCCAGGGGGAAAATGAAATTCCTGGGAATTGGAATGTGACAGGGAAGGTAGTGAGAATAAACTGTTGCCTGAAGGTAGACTGGTCCACACCCCAGACAACTGTGGCCCAGAGTTTTGGTATGTTGACCAACCTTCAACTTTATCTTCATATAGTTTTCCTATCTTCTTCTAAAATTTGGAAGTCCCTGTTGACTGTCTGGGTAATCTTTCTTATCAAGAAACACTTGAGCTGAAATATCTGCAGAAAAGTCTGTCTTTCCAGTGCGTGCAGGGACCCCCAATCATTTGTGGCAGCTCACCTGGTACCATTTCATTGTCGCTGAGATTATCCTGTCCTGAAACCTAACAAACTTCCTTTTATCCTCAAATAATTCTAATAAATGATCTGTTGATTGCTTTCTGAATACCACAAAGGGCCAGTTTTTAGGTGGTTTGTAAAATCCACTGTTTTAGATATTCTTTAATTGAACATTCCACAGTCCTCCCCCACCCCTCTTTTTAGGTATCTACTTGCTTCAGCTATTTATCAATCATCCCCAACAAGGTGAAGTGGTCAGGGCAATTACAGAATCCAAGACAGGTCACAATGGCCATATATTTGGAACGGGGGAGACAGTTTCTGGGAAGCAGAAATGTAAAGAACACAGGAGTTATTCTAGGAAGCCATTATTTAATCTTAGAGTTGGATGCCAGAGAACTCAGAAGTCTAGAAAAATAAAATATTAGAGGCAGAGTGTCAGGGAGATTAATTTTTCAGCTAAGAGCAAATGCAGAAGATTAGACAGACTTGCTAGAATATAGCTTTGATCATGGGATAGGGGCAACAGTTAAATTTGAATCCTTAGTTTAAGGCTCCTGGATTTTCTCTTTTAGGGACTAAAAGAGGGTGAAGAAAATGTTAGAGGCGACCAGATGACAGGCGAATAAACAAGTGTGCACCTACTGGCAGTTATGTGCAGGAAGGGGTGGATTAGCGCCTCTATCAGTGAGGGCTGAAGGTTCTACACCTCCTGGCTAAGGAATCTCTATGTGTCTCATGTTTTTAGTTTATTTTCTCATTCATAGAATCTCCTCTCTATATAAGTCCATTATCTAGGTAGACCTACCTAGGATACACACCAAAAGGTAAAATAAAGACGAGAGACTATTCCAATGGAAATTCAGAATAATAATTGCAAGGAGCAAATGTGAAGATACAACTTGCACCTGGTCTTCATGTCTTTAGGTTTGCTGTATCAAATATGTGAACAAAGGGCATGCTGCATCCTTATTCACTGATGCCTTAATATCAACCTTGCCTCTATTTTGTCCTCTTTTTTTCTGTAAGATAATTAATTAATAAAGGAAAATATCTTCCCCTCAGAGATGGGTCTAAGGAAAAATGGTTGAACAACATCAGGAAGAAACCATGGTCATTTCGGGAGACATCAGTTATAAGTTATAGCCTCTTGTGTTTCTCTGTCATTTATTAAATTATTTCAAGTTTAGTTTTGGATTAAAATAAAAAATTTAATTTAGATAACTTATTCGTTTTTTTAAGAGTCAAATTCAGGATAAGGCAGACTAACTTTTCTAAGCCACTAGAAGCCCAGAAAATTATAAGCAAAACTGCAACTTGAGATACTACATTAAAATAATTTTAAATTATTTTTTCAAAATATTGCACTTTTATGGAGCAATTAAATATTCTTAACTTATTACACATGAAATTAATCCTAGAGAACTATTTGATAACTAATTAGATGATTTTAAATATGAACATGTATAGGATCTAAGATCTTTATTTTCAGATGAGGCAGCTGAGGCCAAAAACTTTAAATGACTTCCCAGATGCAGTTTTGGCCCATTGCATAAGCAGAACTGGAACTCAGGGATTTTTTATTTCCAGGCCTGTGCTTTATTCTGCAGCTATTGGTGGTAGAGTTGGGATTTAGACACAGATATTGAGGTTCCAGATCCCATGCCTTTATCTACCACCTCTCCTGTCCCTTTGAATCCAGCCCACCTCTCTCCAGTCCCAAGTTTCTTTTACCTCACTGCAGACTATTTCCTTTTCAATTGTGGAGTAGACTTTCAGCTTGTCTTTATAAAAAAATCATCACATAAAGCACAAATGTGAATTCTCTGTAGATACATAAATTGAATCTGCCATCAAAATTAGAGACAGCTACTTGGAAGGTTTAGGATATGGGACAAAAATCCCAGATTTGCAATGCTCTTTTATTTGAAATTAAATTTTTGGATGGTCTAATGAGCTCTTATATCAGTGCATGGAAGGGTTTCAAAAGTGCATGACATGTGTCATTACAACAAATGACTCTGGCTCAGACACTGAACAAGTTCACCGGCTTCAATAAATCCTAACGTTTCTCATCTCTCACCTGTGTTGGCCACACATGACCGCAATATTCACGTGGAGGTGATTGACATCGCAGAATAAGATTTATTTTTAAGTTGAATAGTTTTTTTTCTTTCACAAAGAGTACAGATTAATTTTTCATTAAGTACATATGGAGATATCTTGCAATGATACTTTAGAAAGCCCCATAGACATAGCATAATTTGCTTCCACTCCATCATCAAATGAAAATGAAATGCTAGTGTGGGGACCAAGGAAGATAGACCAAGACAGTTGAATTATTCACTTTTGAAGGCTTCCAGTTCAAATGTTTTGCAAGCTCATTTGCAGCTGGGTTGCAGCAGGCTCCATCCATGTCTATCTAATGAAACTCACGCTGAAAATCTCAGTTGGAAGTTCAGGGAATCAGGACCATTCATCAAACCTCGTCATAATTATTTAATAAGCAACATTAAACGTTCAGTCAAGTCTTTAACTCATCAGTTCAGTTATCACAGTTTAGTGCATGCAAACATCATTTACAAGGTTTCCCGCTGAACGATAGAGGATACAAATAAACCCCATAAATTAAACAAACGCTCAAAATAACCTTCTCTTGCCTGTCTGCCCTGCCTTACCTTTTCCATACTTGAAAGGGCTTCTGAAATGGGCTCCCTCACAGGAAATGTAGGTAGGTGGGGAGTTTATTTAGCTGGTGTAGTTTCTGTGTGTTTGCACAAGTGTGTGTGCATGCATGCACACAAACGTGCACACACTGTTGGACCAGTGAAGGTTCACATTTTTCCAAGCCTGCAGGTGGCTTGCTTCTTTCAGTGTGTCCAGCTGTTACTTGTATGCCCATTGTGAGGAGAAAAGTAAGCATTTTTGTGAATACCTGGCTATTCTTTATCCCATGATAATTAGGACACAGAGAATCATCTGCAGAGGTAGGACATGGGTGTGAAGAAAACAAGGAAATTGAAGAGTTAATGGGGAAGGAAAAGTGATAAGTGGTCTTTAAAGTAGAAATTCACAATTGAGCTCTCAGAACGCTTGATGTGCTGTTACATCTTGTGAGGTGTGTCACAGGTAACTTGCTTAAAATATGTTAGAGTAGATTCAAGATTATTCTTACTATAACATCATTCACTCATATGAATTCCGTCTTGCTTTTTTGGGAAAAAGAATGGTTTTGATCACATTACTGGAGGGATTTTCATGAAACTCTGTTTATCTACACTTTAGCCCTTGGTATGTTGAGTGTGTGTATGTGTGCACACACAGATAATTGTTGCCTTAGGAGACTTACAAAGAAGACATTAGGTGCTGTAAACTTTGCTTGTGTTTCTCGTTCTTGTGGTTCCGGTGAAGTGGCTGCAGCATTTCTTGGTCCTGGGTCAGCCGAGCTTCTACAGCTTTCTTGGGCAATGGAACAAACAGTAGTAGCTGAGGAACCATGAGATCTAGTTTATTCCTCCACTTTTGTTATTTACTAGCTGTGTACCCATCTGCAAGCCTTGTTTTCTTAATTACATGGGGAGGCCAAATTTCTGATAAAATTTTATTAAATGAGTTTTTAAATCAGAAATTGTCTTAAAACATAAATGCTCCTCAAATCTTAGTTTTTAGTGTAAAGTTTCTAGTGTGTGTGTGTGTGTGTGTGTGTGTGTGTGTGTGTGTGTGTGTAGTGGTAAGAAGTAGAGCTTTATAGGGGCGCCTGGGTGGCTCAGTCGGTTAAGCGTCCGACTTCGGCTCAGGTCATGATCTCACGGTCTGTGAGTTCAAGCCCTGCGTCGGGCTCTGTGCTGACAGCTCAGAGCCTGGAGCCTGCTTCGGATTCTGTGTCTCCCTCTCTCTCTGACCCTCCCCCGTTCATGCTCTGTCTCTCTCCGTCTCAAAAACAAACATTAAAAAAAAAAACTTAAAAAAAAGTAGAGCTTTATATATATTAAATATGTATATACTATATATATATACATATATATGTGTATATATGTATATATATATAGTTGGCCCTTGAACAACATGAGTTTTAACTGCATGGGTCCACTTATATGCAGATTTATTTTGATAAATACAATACTGTAAATGCATTTTATCTTCCTTATATTTTTCTTAATATTTTCTTTTCTCTAGCTTACTTTGTTGTAACAATTCAGGATATGATACATATACAAAATATCTGTTGAATGTTTATGTTATCAGTAAGTTTAAAGTCAACAGTAGGCTATTAGTAGTTAAGCTCCTGGGGAGCCAAAATCATATGCAGATTTTTGTGTGGGGGATCAGCACCCCTTACCCCTGCATCAGCTGTGTGTGTGTATATATATGTGTGTGTGTGTGTGTGTGTGGAGAGAGAGAGAGAGAGATAAGAGAGAGAGTAGATATCTTTATCTATATACAGATATACATAAAGAATAGAATATCCTGTGTGTGTGTGTGTGTGTGTGTGTGTGTGTGTGTGTGTGTACCTTCATACCAGAGGTAGAAATTACAAACTTTAAGATTATATACTATAATAAATTCTAATAAGAAGGAATGATCAATACTTTAAACTATACCTGTTAATGATTACTGACTTTTGGAGAGGTGTTCCACCCAAAAGATGCCACTGCATATTCATGATCTCTCCATGGATAATCATAGTGCACTGAAATAAATATTGATATCTTGCATGTAATAGTGAGATTGGTGGATATGTTGTATTAAAATGTGCTTTGGAATTGCTATTCAAATCATTTTAAGGCCTTATCAGGCATGCCTTATTTTCCTTTGCTTTCTGTGCCCTGATATCACCGGGTCCCACTGTATTTAACTATTCCTCAGAACAAGGTCTTTCCACTCATAGGGACTTAAAATATGTTGTTTCCTTCACCTGTTGCTTTCCTTCTTGTACTCTCTTTCCAATCTCTTCCAATGCACACACATCTGATCACCTTGCAGTTATGTTTCAGATCTCATACCCATTAACCTCCTTGGCAACTCAAATCTACTACCCCCTCCAGTTTTCTGTTATTACAACACTATCATTTTTCTGTCTTGCACTTACCACAATTGTAAACAGATTAGTTTTGCTACAACCATTGACTGCCTGCCCTGTTGTCTACTAAATCTGCCATAAGATCATAGAGTACGTTTGCTTTTATTCATTGCTATATTCCCAGAGCCTCATTTGGTGCTTAGTACATTATAGGAGATCAGTGAGTGTGGAAAAGATGACTTGCTCTCACTGTCTTCTGGTTCAACTAGGTTATCTAGAGTTTCAAAATGGTGTAATGCTTAAGGTGATATTTGCCATCCAGCTCATTTAGTGCACATGCATCTATTATGTCCCTGTTCTAGATCAGGCTACAGGATATAGTCATTCAGAGAGAGATAGATGATTGTGTTGACATTGAGATCAGTAAGATTTAAATCAACAGAAAAGTCAGAGGACATTCTAGAAGAAGCGGAAGAACACATCAGAAAGCAGAAGATGAGAAAATATAGTCAAGTGATAATGCTTTAATCACTTTGACATAACAGTCCAAGGAAAGTGATATAAGATGTATGTAACAACATATGTATGAAATGTATGTAAGAATCATATTGTGGGTAATATTCTAGACAAATCTGCCTAACTTTGTAGGCAGCTAACACTGTTGAAACTTTGCTTTTAGCCTACTCCAGATATTTGGAGTTCTTCATAACTGTATTTGTGAAATCTTTATCCACAGTCTCACACAGCTGATATGCAATATCTTATTTAGCCTTCACATCAGGCCTTTGGGTCTTACAAATGAGAAATCTGAAATTTAAAGAAAGTGAACTAGCTTCACCAAGGTCCCTGTAGTAAAGGATAGAGCTAGAAGTTGAGCGCATACAGTCTTCCACCAGAACCCATGCCCTTAGTTTGAATATGGAGCTAGTAGAAATCATTTCCACAGGAGGACCTGAGGTCTTATCACTTCACCTTACACTTCAGAGCAGATTATGGCCTCTGTACACTACCTGGACCTGGTCACAGACACATGACAGAATTCTGCTTCATCTCCAGAGGAAATGTAAATTCAGTTTAATAAATTTACATCCAAAAAGAACATAGTTAATACAAAGTGAATTTTTTTTTTGGTTTTGCCAGCAAGGAGTAAAGGGACAGCAGACATCACTGGCTTACGAGTTATCCAAGCTTGTCTTAGCTCTGTTGTCATTATTAATTATGTATGAGATGTTGGGTAAATCA
>NW_026057586.1:29137085-29225995 GCF_023721935.1 Panthera uncia
CCAACAGGATTGTTGATAGAACATAAACCACAGTTGACTCCAATGTTTCACTCTGAGTGAAAGAATTAATGATAAACTTTTACAAGACTGAGAATTACTAAAGTAAAAACTGGTCTGAAGGATTGGAAATCAGTTGATTTTTTTCTTTGTTTACCTACAGTGAAATGCAGCAATCTTAAGTGTACATTTATTAGAACTGATAATTGTATACATCTGTGTAATCCAAATTCCTATCAAAACATTGACCATGACCATTGCCCTAGAAAATTTCTTTATACTTCCTCCCAGCCCAGCCCATCCCATCTCCAGAAACAACCAATCTTATAATTTTTTTCCCTACTCTAAGCTCTTTTTACCTGTTTCAGAACTTCGTATTACTGGACTCATATGATTCCATTGACTTAGGAGAAAGTGAGTTGGTTTTGAAATGACATGTTTATTATCTTTATTAAATATCCATGTGCAGATGCCACATAGTCAGGATCAACTAAAGATGGCCAATAAGTTACTCTGTTGACAAAGGTGGCAGATAAAGCATATGGGGGAAATGCAGAGGAGGAGTCTAACTGGAGGTGAGTTTTGAGCATAGTTTTCAGAAAGGTGGTGCTTTTCAATTAGATTTTTGGGAAATGACACTAGGGTGGCAAGACAGTTTAATTTTGGGGGGAGCAAAGTGTTGGGTAAGTCATGGTGGTGGGTACTGAAAAAAAGGGCTGAGGAGACTGAATTAAGGCTATTAGACAATGTCAGTAGAAACACAAAATGCCGTTTAGGGAATTTGTTCTTGCAGGTTTTGACTCCAGCATTGATTTGATGATTTCAGGCTAATGGTGGAGAGCCAAATTCAATATGTGGGATTTTGTCCTTTCAACACAACCTTGTAAAACCATGATGAGAGGCTGAAGTTTGACAGCTTCCTTGTAATGTGAAAGAAATCACAATTTTTAATCACTTACTTTGGGTGAGACAGTGAATAACGGCCTAAGAAGAATAGATGATCGTTATTTGTTGCAGTTTGTGGGTGGTCTATTTGGCCCACTCAAACTGACCTCAACTCTAACAGTAAGCCAGAAGAAGGATTCCTCCCACCCTGCCATTCAGAGGAAATTGGAAGGTGGGTGCTAATCCTGAACCTGACACCACACTGAGTCACTACTGTGTCCTTTACTCTTAAAATATAAAACACGAAGTCTATTTAAGAATAAATGTATTACTTATTAGACAGATGCCTTTGGGGAGTGGTTTGATAGGGACTTAAAAACTCTACCGGCCCAAAATATCTCCTCCTCCTTGAAATCTGTTGTGTTTTACTTTGGAACATGAAGGTTTTGGGTTTCCCAGACTATCTGCTGCCCCAGTAAGTACCCTTGGGAAGGAGAAGGTATTAAGTTCTCATCAGCTGGGAGATCTATTTTATCTATCTGAGGGCAAAGTCCTGTGGGAACAGGACACAGAAGGGAGGTGGGATGCTCAGAGGGGGAAAGAGTCCTAAAATGAAGGCTGTTTGCATAGGGAATCCCCAGAGAGATACTACAGATACCCCACTTTTTAAAAGTTTGTATTATGCCACTCCATTTTTGTGAAAGACCTCCATTAGTGCCTGTTTTTGCTAATTGGAAGAGAATTTTTGCTTTTATGAAAAAGAGGAACAGCAAAAATAGTGTTGAGCATTTGTATTACAGCAAGCCAGTATATAGAGACAGCGCACACCCTGAGCAGCAAAGGTGGCCTGTCAAATTTCTTCCATGGTAAGTATATTCAGCATCTCAGCATCAACTGCCAAAGATTTGAACTGTGTGAGTATCTGTGCTTTATCTCAATTTATTTTGTGTATCCATTAGCAAGATGTGTCCTAACATATTAGAGAAGTCTAAGAGAGGGTATTTTTGGTCCTGAGAATGTTCAGAATTTTTTCCATATAAATTGATGGCAATTGCCTTTTCACTTTACACCATTTCAGCCTATGAAAGTTTTCATAAGAACGCTCTACTTTCGGATAGTAGGGGAAACCTGTATTGACTTCAGCAATTCACCAAGTTTTGCATCTGTCCATATCACACTGCTGGGGTCCCCTTCCAAGGCCATTGTTCACTTTGTCTCCTCCTCCTCTTTAATGTGCTACAGACTGTACCTCTTAGCCATTATCTGAAGCACTTATGCATACTCATCCATCAGGAAGCGTCCCTTTCTCTCTTTTGCCCTCTCTCTGTCCTTTTGGCTCGCCTTCTTTCTGCTCCATTTAGAAATGTTGACAAGGCATTGTTCGCTGCTGACTAGTTTGGTTTTTAAGTTTAGTTATTAAGCTGCTCTTTTGTTGTTATTGTTGTTTTCCACAGCACTGGATCTTAATAGCTGCTGAACTGCAAATAATGAAAAAAGCAAACAACTAGAAAACGAAATTGTTGAGAAGTAATATTTCCTAAATAATGACACCTGTGCTGGCAGAGCAGGAGGCGTTTCAGTAGCATGGACTGCAAAGGAGATAACTGTTAAAATCTTTGAGGCTGGAATTCCATTAGTGGCGATGGGGATATTAGGGAGTTTATGTGTCTGCTATTTTTAGTGAAGAAAACTAAGGGATTGTAATAGCACTGGCTTACTACATGTTTGAGGCATTCACTGGGCTTAGTAGAAAGAAGTGTTTAAGTGAAGAATGGAATTGGAAAAGGAGGGCAAAATGTGTGATATGCATTGTGGGGGTAGTTGAGATCAGTGGAGGAAAGTGATGATGAGAATACTTAGGAAGAATGTGGGAACATCTCACCTTGTAGCCATTTCCCCACTGGACTATGGTTAAAGACAAACAGGCAGATATGAAGAATGAAAGTGTCCTTAATTAAACTAAGACTCACAATTCTATCCAGTCTCCTCCTTCAAAATTTTGTTTTCATGATCATGGATAAAAACAGTTTTGTGATTTTTTGAGTCATATTTCATATCAAGGAGGAAAGTCCATAATTCAAATTTTTGACCAGGGTAGAGTAAGGCTAGCAAGAGGAGGCAGTATACAAACATGGTTACTGTGCTAATTGTTCCTTTTCAACTGTTGATCATGACCAGCTTTCTTTCACCTGGCATGGGATGGGTAATAGCTTGTCTAACTGTACTAGGTAGTCTTTTTCATATTTAGGATTGTTCAAAATCTGGAATTGGGTGAGATCAGCCATGTTCTCCAGGCTTAGGACAATTAGGAAGCATCCCTTCAGTATTTAGAGTTGTTGTAAGACAAGTCCATGTTCACCCTGGTATCCTCAGCTAAAAATAGATCTGATCCACCAGTTTAACTCTGGAGAAAGAAAAGACATTTGAAGGCTCTGGAACTGGGTGGATTTGCCTTAATGCCGCTTCCAGGGGTCCACAGGATCCAGAGTTAGAGACCTACAAAACTATACTAATCCTTATGTCTATGAGACTCGGGGCTGCTATAGGATTTATTTGCACAGGAACATATCCCAGCCTGACTAATTAAACGTAGTATTACCTAAGAACATCTGGCTGAAATGAAGAACCAAGGGACAGCAGGAGATGCAGATTATGGGAGATAGATTTTGATGGGGCATAACAGTGGAAAGCAGAAATATGAGCCAGTTATTGAGCACTTTTATGTGCCAGACACCATGCTAGGTGCTTTATGTACATTTTCTCATTACATTCTTATAATCATTATATGATGTAGGCATTATGGCTCCCATTTTCATGTTAAGTAAACTGGCATTCAGAGACGCTGAACAACTTGTCTACTTAGAACACAGTTGCTAAATAGTCATACCAGGACTCAAACCTATGTCTGTCGGAACTGAAATGCCATATTATTAACCACAGAATTTAATTTTCCATCAAACACAAGAGTAACCTCAAATTTTGTTTTAGTTATTCACCCCAGACCAACACTTTGGGAAGTATTTTGCACTATAAAATTGCAAGCTGCCTTGCATGAGTTAATGCTGAACATTTATGCAATTTTAGCCAGTTATATTCCAATTCATCTACTGTAATCTTTCCTGGAGGAAAGAGGGAGGGGTAGTTGGTGAGGGGGGGATCCCTCATTTACCATTAATTTGTGTAGAAAAATTCCATTTGAAATGCCTAACAAATTGAATTAAATTGAGAAAGGTCATAAGAGTTTATCAGTTGAAGTCATCAAGACAGCAGTAAAGAAAGTAGTTAGGAGGCTGATTTTATATTAGCTGGCAAGCCAGCCAGGTCACTCTATTAAAATTCCAAGAAAGCCTGCATCACTGTGCTGCTCAATGTGACAATTAAATGTAATATGTAATTTCTTCCACTACCCATTACACTGATGGCCAAGGTAGCCACTCAAAATGAAAGCTACAGGAACAATTAATGCAGCACAGGGTGGCATGTGTGTGGTGGGGCCATGTGGTTTGTTTCATTACAACATATTAGTCCCTGCTATTTTCCTCTCCTTGGTGGCCATTCTTAACTTTGAGCTGTAATCTGAGTCCTAATACATTTATCCAACTTTGTTTATCACTGATGCGTAACTAGCAGTTATGCCTGGCTCCCCTATTTCCTAACGTTGATATGCCATCCAGTCATTCACATCTCAAGAGCATAGTGCATAGGGTTATTTTATTTGGCAGTTTAAAGCTACATATGTATTTATTTTTATCCTGAACAAGCACATGAGCATGCCCATTGAAAGCTCTTCATGTGAATGGTTCTCTGCCTTGACTTGGAGTCAAGGAGTCTTGCATCTATTTTCAGCTGTATGGTCCATTGGCTTGGCATGTGGAAGTAGTCACATTAACTCCCACCCAGGACTGAGTTTGCTGTTTCTAAGAAGAGATATTTCTCTGACTAATCCCAAAAGGCTTTTCTAAATGAGCAACTGATGATTCTTGAGTCCAATATGTGAAGATATAATGAAAGAATGCCATTTAGTTTCAGGTAATATCATTAGTATAGAAGCAAAACTGGCACTTTTCTAAATGATGAAACAACCAAAAATTCAAACTTCTAAATTGGACACAATAATGGGGGGGTATTGTATTGTTTTAAAGGAAACAAAATTATATTTATGAACTTACTTTTTGCTAACAGCAAGCAGGAGGAAGTTATTTCCTACACATTTATGGGTTAAAAGTTATTATCCAAGGTACACAAAAGAGCCATTAAAATCAATATGAACATTACCCACTCAACTGAGAAAGACATGTAAGTATAGGTATTGGGTGAAAAAGATAAAAATCAATAATATCTTATCAAATTTTCAGTTTAATAATGATTTTAAATGTGAAATACATCATACTTTTTAAAGGGTATATCTTATTATTATTATTATTATTATTATTCAGTAGTCTCACCCCAGCTTAAAGAAGAAACCAGTGTATTTGAAATCCTCAGCATATACTTTCCCTTAAATCTCCTATTTCTTGTGAGAAATAACTACTATTTTCAATTTTATATAAATTATTTTCTTGAATTGCTAATTATTTTGCTACATGTGTGTATATGACTTACTATATAGGTTGCCTATGTTTAAATGTCATGGTAATAGAAACACGTATTCTTTAGTCACTTCCTTCTTTCACCCAAACAATGTTTTTACTCCATATTGTATGTAAAGATCTATTTATTTCTATTTCTACATAGTACTCCAGCATTAAAAACCTATCTAACTTTATTTATTCATTCTGCTGTTGGTAGACATTTAGTTTGATATCAAGTTTTGTTATTACAAATAATGCTCCTAGAAGCATCCTCATAGAATTATCCTGGCATATGTGAAGAAGAATTTTTCTTAGTTAAATATATCTAGAAGTAGATTTATTGGGTCATAAGTAGGATGATAAGTTAGTGTATTGTTCAACCTGAAACATTTTGAAAAATTAAAGGGAGTAGTATTAAAGATTACTCTAAGAGAATAAGGGTAAACTGGATACTCCCATATGTATGGCTTCCCATGTTATAGTAGGTTCAATTTGGTGGCTAATTTCAAATGGTTTTCCTAAGTTTTACCAATTTAAACTCCCATCAGTCATGTCTAAGAGTTCTTTTGCTCTCCATTTTTATCAAGGACGTTAAACAGTCTATTTCTCTGCTATTTATTAAGATTGAATTTTTGTTTTTGTTTTTACATGCACTAGTCACTTATTTTTCCTCTTAAATATTTATATAATAGTTATTTATATTTTTTCCCCACTTTTCTATTATAAAGTTTGCCTTTTTCTTATTTTATAGGAGTCCCATTAATCATAAAATTTTCCTATATGTGTGGCTATATTTCTGAAATATTTATTCTTTTTATGTTTATCCTTGTGACAATACCACAATATCATAATTATAAAATTATGATAAATTTGACGTTCTGTAGTTTTCCTGTGACATAAATATATTTCCATTTTTCTTGCCAGATATTCACTGAGTCTTCTAAATATTAAGTGCTTTTCAATAGCTATGAAAAGTTCTCAGCTAGTATTCTATAATCATTACTTCTTCATTTCTGTCCTTATCTGGAAATCCAGTAAGATGCATGTTGGACCCCATAATTTCATTCATCCTCTCTTAATGTCTGTTTTATGTTTTTCTTTTCTCTAGTTGGGTGATTTCTTCAGACCTCTTTCAATTTATCAATTCTCTCTTCATCTATGTGTAAACTGCTATATTAACCTTCCACTGAATTTTGGATTTCAATTAACATGTTTTAAATTTCTACAAAATTCATTTGATTCTTTACCAATATGGCTTGTTAATTTTACACTCTCTTTTTTATTTTTTTATGAAGTTCCCTCTATTTAATTTTTAAACATATTTATATTATTAATATTATAGTTTAGGTATCTTCAATGTTTGCAAATCTTGGTAAAATGCTCTTGTTACTTCTGACCCTTAAGCATAGTGGAATGATTTTCCATGTACTTAATGAATTATGATTGTGATGTTCATTCCTAAACTCATGTGAAAGGAACATTTTCCTCCCTTAATTTTTTTTCCTGCTCCTTACTAAAGCAAAGGAGGCAGTTTTTTGTTTTTTTCTTTTTTTTTTTTGTGGTTTTTTTTGGGGGGGGGGAAGCATTTTGTTTTCCTAACTCACCAGTGAATGTATCACTCTTCAGGTGTCCTAGCTTTATTCAGAGATTTATGATTCAAATTCCCCTGAGCTGCAGGCTTTTTCTCTTACTCCTGGTTTTACATCGTTTAATAAAACTCCTGAAAATTCTGGCTTCAATTTGCTCAGCCCAGTAAATCACTCTCTGATCTGTTTGAAATATACAGAATGCTGTACTTAATAATTGAGAATACATGTCAATTATTTTAATTGAAAACATGACAATATAAATAGTCCACAAAGCAAATCTCAACAAAAGATAATGGGTTAAAATCACAAAGAATATGTTATTTGATGACAGTGGATTTAAGCTACAGGGGAAAAAACACTTTATAAAATTCTCAACAGCTTCTATTCCAAGCAACACACTTATAAATAACCTACACTTATAAATAACAATACGATTAATAAATCATGTTTGAAAGTAGAAAATACTTTTAAATATGACCTACATGATCCTATGGGTTATCACTAATGCTGTGACTGGAGGAAAATTCATAGCCTTACATGTATTTGTTAAGAAAAAAAAGCTTTCTGCCTGTGGACCCTGCCGAGTAAGCATTGCAAATATCTCCCCTCCCACTGCCATCATGTCTAAGTCTGAGTCTTCCAAAGAGCCTGAACAGCTGCAAGAGGTTTTCATCAGTGATTTGATGAGAGTCTGAGGAGCCATTTTGAACATTGGGGAATGCTTACAGACTATGTGGTAATGAGAGATCCAAACACCAAGCAATCCAGAGGCTTTGGGTTTGTCATGTATGCCAGTGTGGAAGAGGTGGATGCAGCCATGAATGCAAGGCCACACAAGGTGGATTAAGAGTTGTAGGACCAAAGAGGGCTGTCTCAAGAGAAGATTCTCAAAGACTTGGTGCCTACTTAACTGTGAAAAAGATTTTTGTTGGTGGCATTAAAGAAGATACATGAAGAACATCTAAGAGATTGTTTTGAACAGTATATGAAAATTGAACTGATTGAAATCATGACTGACTGAAGCAGTGGCAAAAAGAGAGGCTTTGCTTTTGTAACATTTGATGACCATGACTTTGTAGACAAGATTGTTGTTCAAAAATACCATACTGTGAATGGCCACAACTGTGAAGTAAGGAAAGCTCTATTTAAGCAGGAGATGGCTAGTGCTTCATCCAGCAAAAGAAGTTGAAGTGGTTCTGAAAACTTTGATGGTGGTTGTGGAAGTGGTTTTGGTAGGAATGACAGCTTTGGTTCTGGAGGAAACTTCAGTGGGTGAGGTGGCTTTGGTGGCAGTCAAGATGGTGGTGGATATGGTGACAGTGGGGACGGCTATAACGGATTTGGTAATGATGGAAGCAACTTTGGAGGTGGAAAGCTATAATGATTTTGGCAATTACAACAATGAGTCTTCGAATTTTGGACCCATGAAACGAGGAAATTTTGGAGACAGAAACTGTGGCCCCTGTGGTGGTGGAGACCAGTACTTTGACAAACCACAAAACCAAGGTGGCTATGGTGGTTCCAGCAGCAGCAGCAGCAGTAGCTGTGGCAGTGGTAGAAGGTTTTGATTACTGCCAGGAAACAAAGCTTAGCAGGAGAGGAGAGCCAGAGAAGTGACAGGGAAGCTACAGGTTAAAACGGATTTGTGAACTCAGCCAAGCACAGTGGTGGCAGAGCCTAGATGCTACAAAGAAGACATGTTTTAAACAATACTCATGTGTATGGGCAAAAACTTGAGGACTGTATTTGTGATTAATTGTATAACAGGTTAGTTTCTGTTCTGTGGAAATTGTAAAGCATTCCACAAAGGGTTTTAATGTAGATGATTTTTGCACCCATGCTGTTGATTGCTAAATGTAATAGTCTGATCATGATGCTGAATAAATGTGTCTTCAAAAAAAAAAAGAATAAATAAAAGTCAATGAGCTAAGAATTCATATGAAGAACAATTAAATCTAAATGAAGAATGAGAGAAATGATAAAAATTCATGAAAAAATTAATATAGAAAATATATTAGAGATTTTTTTAAAACTGAAAAATTGGTTCATTTAAAAGGTTAAATTGATAAATTTGGGGGAGACTAATAAGAAAGAGGGAGTACAAACAATATTAATGTAAATGTTAAAAATATTTAAATCCTACATATTTTAGGATTTTGATATAAAAATACTATAAACAACTTTGTGGTAATGAATCCAAAATTTAAATGAGATAAAAATATTTCTAAAGAGGAAAAAGATAAAAGAATAAATATTACATAAGAATAAAATCGAAACAGAATTTTAAAGAAAATTTAGCATAAAGAAATCTCTAATATCAGAGTGGATTATTGGATTATTTAAGAAATAAATAATTCCGATGTTACATAAAAATTTTCATATAAAACAAGGAAATGTCTCTTTTTCTCTTTCTCTCTCCTTCTTTTATTCTTTTCATAAGACCAGGATGTTCTACCAAAAGAAATTTAAAATAACAGTACCCTCATGAATATAGATTTAAAATCCTAAATAAAACATTAATGATAAAGTTGAATTTATATACAAAAATACATCATAAGCAGGTTGTGTTTAATTCTAGAAATTCAGAGTTTGTTCAATGTAAGAAAAAACAATCAGCATACTATACCTTTATAGATTAAAATGTGTGTGTAGGGGCGTAATCACATGATCATCTAAACAGGTGCAACAAAGATATTTGAAAAAAATCAGCAATCATGCCAGAGATGAAATCTGGAATCAGATTGGAATCACTAGACTGGGATTTAAAACAACTATGGTTAATATGCTAAGGGCTCTAATAGATAGACCATATACAAGAACAGATGGACAATATAAGCAGAGAGATGGAAATTTCAAGAAAGAATTTTAAAAATGTTAGAAATAAAAACACTACAGCATAAATAAGAATGACTTTGATGGGCTCATTAACAGACTGGAAATGGTTGAGGAAATAATCTCTGAACTTGAGAATATGTCAATAGAAACTTCCCAAACAGATAAACAAAGAGGAAAAAATACAGGGAAGGAAGGAAGGAAGGAGAAGGAGGATATCTAAGAACTGTGAGCCAACAACAAAATAAATAACGTGTGTAATGGAAAACCAGGAGAAGAAAGAATGGAAGGAAGAGTAGAAGTATTTGAAGCAATAATGACTGAGGATTTCTCCAAATTAATGTCAGACACCCAAATTAATGTCAGACACCAAACACAGATCCAGGAAGGTCAGAGAACACCAAACAGGATAAATTCAAAAAACAAACAAACAAATGACACACATAATTTTCAAACTACAGAAAATCAAAGATAATATAGAACCAGAGAAAAATTTCCTAAATCATTCCATGAAGCCGGTATTATCTTAATAACAAAACCAGACAATGACATTACAAGAAAATTACAGACCAATCAATATCTCTCATGAACATAGATACAAAAAATCCTCAAGAATGTATTAGCAAATCAATATAACAGTGTATAAAGATAATTATACACTTGACCAAGTAGGATCTATTCCAGGTATACAAGGCAGGTTCAATGTAATCTGTCATATCAACAGCTAAAGAAAAATCACATAATCATATCAATGGATGCAGACAAAACAGATGACAACATAAACATCTATTCATAGTAAAAACTTTCAGCAAACTAGGAATAGAGGGAACTTCCTCAATTTGACAAGGAACCTCTACAAAAAGCTGTAGCTAATATCATAGTCAATGGTGACAAACTGTAACTTTCCCCACTGATATCAGGAATAGGGCAAAGATGTTCCCTCTCACCACTGTTTTTCAACATGATACTGGAAGTCCTAGCTAATGCTATAATAAGACAAGAAAGGGAAATAAAAGTTATACTGAGTTGGAAGGAAGAAATAAAAACTGTCTTTGTAGAGTACATGATTGTCTATTTGGAAAACCTGAAAGAATCAACCAAAAACTCTTGTAACTTATTAGTAATTATAGCAAGGTTGCAGCATACAAGGTTAATACAGGAAAGTAAGTCACTTTCCTATATACCAAAAATAAAGAAATGGAATTTGAAATTAAAACATAGTACCATTTACATTAGTACTCAAAAAGTTAAATTGTTAGGTATAAATCTAACAAAATATGTGCAAGATATATATGAGAAAAACGATAAAACTCTGGTGAAAGAAATGGAAGAATAAATAAATGGATAAATATACCATGTTCATGGATAGAAAGACTCAATATTGTTAAGATATTAGTTGGCCCCAACTTGATTGGTAGATTCAGTGAAATTCCAATAAAAATCTGAGTGTGCTATTTTGTGGTTATCGATAAACTGATTTTAAAGTTCACAGAAGCAAAAGACCCAGAATAACCAATGTAGTAGTTAAGGAGAATAAAGTCATACTTTTCAACTCTAAGACTTATTATAAAACTACAATAATCAAGACAGTATGCTGTTGGTAAAAAGATCAGACAAACAGATCAATAGAAGAGAATAGAAAGCTCAGAAATAGGCTATGTAACTATAGTTAACTGATCATTGAAAAAAGTAAAAACAAGGATAGTCTTTTCAGCAAATGATGCTAGAGCACCTTAATATTAATGTCCACATGCAAAAAAAGTGCATATAGATACATAGAAACAGACCTTACATCCTTCATACATATACACCCATACATACACCTCAAAGTGGACTATAAACCTAGATGATAAGCCATGAAAATTCAGAGGAACTTTAAATGCATATTACGAAGTGAAAGAAGCCAATCTCTAAGGGCTACAAACTGTGTAATTCCAACTATATAACACTCCGGAAAAGGCAAAACTGTTAACTATAGTAAAAAGATCAGTTGTTGCCAGAGGTCTGGGAGAAGGGAATGGGTGGATAGGCAGAACAGAGAGGATTTTTAGGACAGCGAAACTACTGTGTATTATACTATAATAGTGGACACATGTCATTATATATCTGTCACAATACCAAGATTAAACCCTAATGTAAACTATAAATTTTGGATAACAATGATATACCAATGTAGGTACATTCATTGTAACATACCACTCTCATGTAGGATTTTGATAGTGAGGGAGGCTAGGCATACGTGGAGGCAGGAAATGTATGGGAAATTTCTGTACCTTTCCCTTAATTTTGCTATGAATCCTAAGTTGCTTTAAAAATAAAAGCTATTAAAATTATGTAAATAAGAGAACAAGAAGAGTTAAGACAATGTTGAAGAAGAAAAAATACCACCTATTAAAACTTATTATAAACCTTTAATATTTAACACAGGAGTTACTGTAAGGATAGTAATTAATGGAGTTAGACAGAATAAAGAGCCAGAAACAGCCCATAAAAAATAGGCTTAAAAATAGCTCCTTGGCACAAAAACAGATACTCAGATCAATGGAACAGATAGAGAACCCAGAAATGGACCCACAGATTTATGGCCAACTAATCTTTGACAAAGCAGGAAAGAATATACAATGGAATAAAGACAGTCTCTTCAGCAAGTGGTGCTGGCAAAATTGGACAGCAACATTCAGAAAAATGAACCTGGACCACTTTCTTACACCATACACAAAAATAAACTCAAAATGGATGAAAGACCTAAATGTAAGACAGGAAGCCATGAAAATCCTCGAGGAGAAAGCAGGCAAAAGCCTCTTTGACCTTGGCCACAGCAACTTCTTACTCAACATGTCTCTGGAGGCAAGGGAAACAAAAGCAAAAATGAACTATTGGGACCTCATCAAAATAAAAATCTTCTGCACAGCAAAGGAAATTGTCAGCAAAACTAAAAGGCAACTGACGAAATGGGAGAAGATATTTGGAAATGACATATCAGATAAAGGGTTAGTATCCAAAATCTATAAAGAACTTATCAAACTCAACACCCAAAAAACAAATAATCCAGTAAAAAAATGGGCAAAAGACATGAACAGACACTTCTCCAAAGAAGACGTCCAGATGGCCAACAAACACATGAAAAATGCTCAACATCACTCATCATCAGGGAAATGAATATCAAAACCACAGTGAGGTATCACCTTACACCTGTCTGAATGGCTAACATTAACAACTCAGGCAACAACACATGTCAATGAGAATGAGAAAGAGGATCTCTTGCACTGCTGGTGGGAATGCAAACTGGTGTAGCCACCAGTATGGAGGTCCCTCAAAAATTAAAAATAGAACTACCCCACGACTCAGCAATTGCACTAGGTATTTATCCAAGGGATACAGGTATGCTGTTTTGAAGGGGCACATGCCCCCCAATGTTTACAGCAGCACTATCAACAATAGCCAAAGTATGGAAAGAGCCCAAATGTCCATTGACAGATGAATGGATAAAGAAGATGTGGCATATATACACAATAGAGTATTACTCAGCAATCAAAAAAGAATGAAATCTTGCCATTTGCAACTACATGGATGGAACTAGAGGGTATTATGCTAAGCGAAATTAGAGAAAGATAAATATCATATGACTTCACTCATATGAGGACTTTAAGATACAAAACAGATGAACACAAAGGAAAGGAAGCAAAAATAATATAAAAACAGGGAGGGAGACAAAACATAAGAGACTCTTAAATATGGAGAACAAACAGAGGGTTACTGGAGGGGCTTTGAGAGGGGGAATGGGCTAAATGAGTAAGGGGTATTAAGGAATCTACTCCTGAAATCCTTGTTGCACTATACACTAATTAACTTGGATGTAAATTTAAAAAAAATAATTAAAAAAAATAACGCCTACAACAAAAATGGTACTGCAAAAGAGATGAGAAGACATTCTTCCCCATAAATTGCATTGATTCAACTAGATATCCATAGCAAAAAAAAAAAAAAAAGAAAAGAAAAAAAAAAGAAAGACTTGAAACTACTGCATGCTAACAAGATGTAAATCTAAGTGTTGGAAATCTCAAGGTAAAAATTAAACCAACATTTTATAATCTATGAGAATATCCTCATGAATTTGGGATAGGTAAGGATTTCTCAAACAAATCACAGCAGACTCTAAAAGATTGCCAAAGTCAACTAGATTAAAATTGGGAATTTCTGATCATGGAAAGACAACTTTAAGAAAGTAAAAAAGATGGGACTCCTGACTGGCTCAGTCAGAGGAGTGTGCAACTCTTCATCTCAGGGTCATGAGTTTAGCCCCATATTCAGTATAGAGATTACTTAAATAAAAACGTTCTTAAAAAGTCACAAAAGAAAGAAAAGTTATTCAGCAACACATACACATATACACAAAGTATATAAAGAACTTGTTAAGGGAAATACAGACAATTCAGAAAAAAATGGGCAAGAGAATCAAATATTTCACAAGAGAGTGTTTCTAAATGGTCAATAAACCTGTAACTCAGTGCTTCAACTCATTAGTCAACAGAGAAATGCAAATTAAAGATGAGGCATCACTACACACCTACTAAAATGGCTGGTGGGAGTGTAAACTGGTATATTCACTTTGAAAATATATTGACGTTTTCTACTAAATCTGAACACATATACCCTATGACCCAATAATTCCTTCTCAGTGTATACCCAACAGAAACATGTGCAGCAATAGAAAAGTACAAGAATATTTATAGTAGCACAGTGCTTAGTAACCCCAAACTGGAAACATCCCTGATTTATAAATGGATAAATAAATCTGTTATATTACAATCGATTTCTAAACAGCAGTGAAAATGAACAGATATTATGTGCAAAAAATGGCAAATCTCACATTTATAGAGAATTCTGAAAACAGGCAGACATAGTATATGTTATTAGAAGACAGGAGAGTTATTCACTTGGGTGAGATGGGAGGCTTGTGATTGCAAAAGACCAGGAAGTGAGACCTAGATGTCAATAATGTTCAGTTTCTTGATCTGATGGTATTTTCACTTTGGGATAATTCGTTGAGCCATTCACATATGAATTGAACACTTCTCTCTTTGCATCTTCTACTTCAACTAAAAGGTTTTTTGTTACTAACTCAGTCATTATTGACCAAGTAATCAATTATGAAATGCCTTATTGTATCATCATCATCATCATCATCAACAACAACATCATTAAAATATTGGTAACCTGGGCAGTATCAAAACTCAATTTAAAAAGTAAAGAATTATAAATCAGATTTCTGTCCTTACGTGGATGGTCAAGGGCAAAATCATAACTTGATTTTTTTAAATTTCCACATAATTCTTATCACTTTCAAATTCCTACTACTGTTGCATAGATTTACATGATATATCCCAGTGCTACTTCTCTGACATGTTCTCTTATTCTTCCCTTTCTTCACTCCTTTCCAGCAAAACTGGCCTCCCAGTTTCTCCATGTTCCTTCTTTTCCCTTCCATCTGGATGCAGTTCACTCAGATGCTCAAATGCCTAGTTCTTTGACTTCCTTCAGATTTCTGCTGCAATATCACATCTGCACAGCCTTTTAGGCTACCCTATCCAAAGTAACACTCTTTGTTTCTGTTCCCATAGCCTGGTTTATTTGTCATGGTAAAATGTATTACTACATGAAATTTTATTATATATTTATTTGCTATCGTTTATAATCCCCCTTAAGTATAAACTCCATGGGCACAGGAACTTTCTTCTGTTCACTGCTACGTCATTAGCACCCAGAACAATTTCTGGTACACGGTTGGTGCTGGATTATTTAAATGGCTGAATAAATGAGTGGTTCATTTGCAATAAAGGCCAATGAAACACCACATGGACAAATTATTTTGTTGATTGGTGGCAATTCATTTGAACTAACAACACAAGACTCTGGACAACTTGGTGTTAACCCACCTTTGGTATATTTGAGCAATCTTAAACCTCAAAACTCAGACTTGACCATCCTCCTCCTTTATCCTGCTGTGCATATGCTATTGAATTGCACAGTCCCTGGTGGGAAAACATTAAACAAACAGAACCCTGGGTTGCTATGCTGTTAAAGCCAGAAGTACATCATTCATTATGTGAATAAAATACATAGAGAATAAAATAGCCACAGAGTAATGGGAGTTTTATTCTCTCTCTATTCCATTTCACTCCCTCTCTATTTTACTTACGTTATGAAATGATGCTCCCGCCGCTGGCTGATAAATGTTGATTAATCTGATGGAGAGTTGGATTTGTTAGCGGGCAAAAGCAATGTAAATAAATCGAGCAGGTGAACTGGAGTTCACAGTGTCATTTCTGAGATTAAAGAGCCTGTCTAGCCCTCCAAGCTCACTTATTACAATCAGGATGCGTGCTCTTCTTGTAAACAGACCGAGTAAGCTCCTTCAAGCAGCTCAACACTCCTCCTTTTGTGTGGTCTACTGTCTGTCCCTTCAGCAAGCTTCATCTCTTGGGAATCTCCTGTACTGTCAATTTTTGTTTCTCCCCTTGGGGCTAGAATTTGGGGTAAAGCAGGCTAGAGAAAATAGATAGGTCAGTTTTTCTTTTTAATCCAGCCAGTCAATAATTGTATTTATAAAATGCAAGAACTTACAATATGCAAGGCCCTGAGCTAAATGCTTGCAAAATAACAACAATGAAGAGAACAATGAAAGCAGCAATAGTAATTAACACCTATATAGCAATTTGCTGTTTATAAAGCACTTTACTTATTTTATAGGTTGATGCTTAAGGTAATCTTAAAAATAGGCATCATTGTTATATCTAGGTCAGCCAGGTGTCAGCCATGTCATCCTTTATTTGAAATACATTTAGGCACTTATATAATGGATTAATCCCCCCATTTCAGATTCTGCAGGAGGTTCTACCTTCCTCAAAATTTGTTACAAGCCTTTGGGAAGCTTATGGTTTTCTTTTCATTTCTGGCTCCGGGTATTGAGTCTACTGAAAAATCATTCCCTCTACCCCACCATAGCTTTGTTCCTGTGATTTTTCTCTTCTGTTCCATATTGGCTTAGATATGGAGTTCAGACCCATTTATGCAATTGTCTAATAAGCCACACTCCTGAACAGAGCTCTAATGTGTATTCATGCAGACATTAGAAGGCTTGGAAACTACTCTCCTTGAAGATTTCCCTTGTAGCTTCCAAGGCAGTAACGTTTTTTAGTTTTTGTTGCCTATTCTTTTGATGTATCATCTAAGAAATTGTGCTAAGACTAATGTCAAAGATCTTTTGCCTAGGTTTTCTTCTAGGACTTTTATGGTTTTGGGTCTTTAAGTCTTTGATCCATTTCAAGTTAATTTTCGTGAGAGGTATAAGATAAGGGTCAAATTTCATTCCTTTGCATGTGGATATCCAGATTTCCCAACATCATTTATTGAATAAACTTTCTTCTCATTGCATATTCTTGGTATGCTTGAAAACATTAGTTGATGGTATATGCATAGGTTTACGTCTGGGCTCTCTATTCTACAATAAATAAATGGAACTAAATAAACCAAAGAGCTTTTGCACAGCAAAGAAAATAAATTGGAAAGGTAACCTACAAAATGGGATAAAATATTTGCAAACCATATATCTGATAATATAATCCAAAATATATAAAGAACTCATATAACTCAGTATCAAAACAAAATATAATCCCATAAAAATGGGTGAAGGACCTGAATAGATATTTTTCCAAAGAAGACATACAAATAGCCAATAGTTATATAAAAAGGTTTTAAGTATTACTAATCATCAGGGAAATGAAAAAGCCCCAATGAGTTATCACCTCATACCTCTCAGGATGGCTATTGTCAAAAATACAAGAGTAGCAAGAGTCAGCAAGAATGTGGATGTGGAGACTACTGAGAATATAAAATGGTGTAGCCATTATGGAAAACAGTATGGAAATTCTTCAAAAAGTTAAAAATTGGGTTGTCTGGGTGACTCAGTTCGTTAAGCATCTGACTCTTCATTTTGGACTAGGTCACAATCTGATGGTTTGTGAGATCAAGCCCTGAGTCAGGCTCTGTGCTGTCAGCGCAGAGATTTGAGATTCTCTCTCTTTCTCTCTCTCTCTCTTCCCCTCCCCCACTCACTCATTCTCTCTCCCCCCTCTGAAAATAAATAAACTCTTAAAAAATTAAAAATTGAACTACCATATGGTCCAGCAATCCTACTCCAGGTTATATACCTAAAGGAATTTAAATCAATATCTACAAGAAATATCTGTACAGTCGTGTTTATTGCATCATTATTCACAATAGCCAAGATATGTATATAATGTAAATGTCCTTCAATTGATGAATGGATAAAGAAAATGTGAGACAGATAGATAGATATAATGGTATATTGTTTAACCATAAAAAAAAAGGAAATCCTGCCATGTGTGACAAGAAGAAGGAATCTCGAGGGCATTAATAGTAACAGAAATAAACTAGAAAGAGAAAGACAAAAACTGTATGATATCATTTATGTGGACTCTAAACAACACACACATACACACACACACACACACACACACACACACACACAAACCCACACAAAAAAACCCTAATTCCATAGAAACAGAGAAGACAATGGTCATTACCAGGGGTTAGGGGGAGAGAGAAATGGGGAGGTGTAGGTCAAAGGGCACACATTTTCAGTTATAAAATGAATAAGTTCTGAGGCTCTGATGTACAGCATGGTAACTAGAGTTAATAATACAGTATTATATACTCGAAAGTTGTTGAGAGCAAATGAAGCATGCTCACCCCACACAGAGTTACCTATTTTAACTGAGGTGATAAGTGTGTTAATCATCTTGATTTTGGTAGTCATTCTATAATATACATATGTATCAAATCATCATGTTGTATAATTTAAACATATACAATTATATTTGTCAACTATCCCTTATGCTCACGAAGATACTGTTGACTGCTTTACATTATTATGTAGATAGGTTTTAATCCTAACTGTTGCTCAGCCTTTGACTTCCAGAATTTGCCTCCTGTGAACCTGTACTAAAAATTACGGCTGTGATGCAATCACTATATATTGTAAACAAAAATAGGATGTAGCAGAAGTTCTGAAACAAATTTTCCTGCTCCTTGGGCCAGATAATATTGCCAGGAAGTATGCTCCACTGCTGTCTTCATTTATAAACTTAGAATGGCAGCTGAAATATGTTAGTGAGGAGAGTGGTTCAGGTATTCAAACTCTCAAATAAATTTTGGCTCCACTGGCCCAGTGTGAACTAAGCTCCTAAGTACAGTTGTTAGGACTATGTTCTGCACATAAACTTCCAAGCCAAGGATGCAAATGTGAATAGATATACAGCCTGAATTCTAATCACTGAGACATGAACCTTGATTTAAGACTGGGTCAGCAAAGAGCTTCAGATTCTATGTCTCCCTCTCTCTCTGCCCCTCCCCTATTCAGTCTCTAGCTCTCCTTCAAAAATAAACATTAAACAAAGAAAAAAAAGACTGGGTCAGCAAAGAGGAAAGTGCACCTTTTAGAAATTAAGTGAGGGGACAATATTTTTTTTTATTTTGAACTAGGCACTATACCTAATAGCTGTAGTACTGAAGGTGGCCTTTGACAATAACTTAACCTGTGCCTCAGTTTTCACTGTGAAGACTAAATGAATTAATGTATATGAGATGCTTAAAACTGATTAATATTGAAGCACTATTTTTGGTTAGTTGATTCATCAGCTCTTTCTCAGCTGCCACTATGCGCCAGACATCTTACAGCTAGCAGTAGCCTGTTGAGTTTTCCCTAGTGCACTATAAGGTTAAGCCACTGGGTTCTTGAGCATGGTCTTTAAAATGGACAGCCTTGACTTCAATGGTCCTCCCATTTCCTTCCCCTTCTTCCTGCCTGAGATGGAAATGTGATGCTGGAGGTGCTGCATGTATCTTGTCATCTAATGAACAAAAACCATATGCTAGGGTTAGGAGCTGGGAAAACATAAGGTGCCATGTATTTAAAGGTATGATTAAGACACACATCCTTGGGGGCCCGATCCTGGAATTTTTATTCAGTAAAACAGATAATCTTATGCCTTACATGTTTCAGCCATGTTAGTGGGGTTTTCTGTTACTTGCAGCTGAATATATTCATGACAGGTATAGCTATAGCAATAATTATTATTACTATTATTATTTTCTGTTAGGAAAAAGGAAGCAACATTCTGTGTAAGCAACCCTCAGAGACTGAGGTAATTTGCTTCTGGCTACACCTACTTTACAGGTGAAGAAACTGAATAAATTAAATTGCCCATATTTCACAGCTTGTAACCAGTAAAGACAGAATTCATAGCTTACACCTGCCAGCTTTTCTACTATTGCATGTTGTTGCCAAGTTTCCATCATATGGTTGCACTTAAAAATATCATCTAATTGTCTTAAATTTAAACCATTTTGTTTTATGTTAGCTATGCTGTTGAGAGCCAGTTGAACCTTGAAGATATCATGTAATATATTAAGTATATATTCTAGTTATGTAGCATCTGCATATTCAATCCAGGATCATTCAAATGCTTTATGCCATAGTGTAAAATTATTATGACACATGATTAAATAATAACACAGTTAAGCTGAACTTCGTATTCAGAGATCTGCCCCACACCACCAGATAACAACCGATTATTCATCACTTGTTAACTGTTGTTATTAGAATAATAATAGCAAAGGTTTTCTTTCTGCACTTTCAAAGACCATGCACTTTTTAAGGTGCTTTATATATATTATTTAATTGAATCTTTACAGAAACCCATGAAGTGGACCCTATCATTATTTTCATTTTTCATTTGAGAAAACAGAGAGATGGAGGCAGTAGGTGTATTTCTCCAGGTAAGCAGTAGACTAGGTTATAATGCAGGTAAGCTCTGAATAGTTCTCAATATTTATAGAGGGGGTCATATTATGCTGGAAGAGAGCACATGATACTTCATCCATTTCTAATTGACTTCTTTCAGCCAAGAGGCCTGGTGAGACAATATTAGTATACAGTCAGGTCTTGAGGCTGAGCAGGGGTTTCTTTTTGACATGTAGGGTATATAGTGTACCAAAGTTCTGGTATCAGATATTCAGAGGCCTTGGGGAAGGTAGGTCCAAAACCTATCTTGGAGAAAAAAGAGCTCCACGCCAGCAGCATGGTAGCATCAGCAGCACACTGCAGGGAGCTTCTGGGATCTGGTTCACAAGCTTCTGCCATCACATGTGCACATCTCTAGTCTCTGCCTTCCTTCCCATTTCCATGGGTGTCCTTTCATGCTTCTAACAAGAGCATCAATCCCATATCTCTCTCTTTCTCTCTCTCTCTCTTTTAGCAGCTTTATTGAATAATAATTCATACTATATACCTTTTTAAAGTGTATAATTCAATGTTTTTTTATTATATTTACAAATATGTGCAACCATCAGGACAGTCAATTTTAGAGCATCCATTTTAGAACATCATTACAAAAATAAACTCTGTACCCTATAGCTATTATCTCCCCAGCCTCCTTGTTAAAAGCAATCACTAATCTACTTTCTTTATTTTCCTATTCTGGACATTTCACATAAGTGAATTATATGGAATGTGGTCTTATTTTGGTATCAGTTTATTACTAGATTTAGAATGGTTTGGGAAGTGTTCCTTCTATTTTATGGAAGAATTTGTGAAGAATTGGTATTAATTCTTCTTTACTTGTTACATTTCACCAGCAAAGATGTCTGGACCTGAGCATTTCTTAGTAGGTAGTTTTGTAATTACTAATTAAATCATTTTATTCTGTGTCATGATGGTTAATTTTATGTGTCAACTTTCCTGGACCATGGGATGCTCAGATATTTGGTCAAACATTATTATGATTGTTTCTGTGAGGGTGTTACTGAATGAAATTAACATTTAAGTTGGCAAACTGCATAAAACAGATTGTCCTCTCCAATGTAGGTGGGCCTCATTTTATCATTTGAAGGCCTGAACAGAACAAAAAGGCCGACACTTCACTAAGTAAGAGAGAATTCTTCCTCCCTGACAGACTTTGAATTGAATGTTTTTTTGTGTGTTTTGTTTTGTTTTGTTTTGTTTTGTTTTGTTTTGTTTTCTTGCCTTCAACCTACACTGGAACATCAAATCTTCCAAGGGCACTAGCCTGCAAGCATTTGGACTGGAACTATGTCAACTGCTCACTTAGACTGGAACTAAACCATTAGCTCTGCTGGGTCTCCAGCTTGCTCACTCACTCTTCAGATTTTGGGACTTTCTGGTGTCCATAATCATATGAGTCATTTCTTTTTTTTTAAGCCAGTTCTTACTATAAATCTCTCTCTCCTCATAAAGATAGAACTTAATCAGAATATATATATATATTCGTGTATATATATATATATATATATATACACACACATATATATATACACACACACATATACAGACATATACATGTATTTCTCAGTTAATACATGTATATTAACAGTTAAAACATGTATAGGATTCATGTTTTTCTTGTAGTTGTTGTTGGTGTTGTGTACCACTTTGAATGTGTTATCCCACTGCCTTCTAGTTTTTGTTTTGCTTTTGATGAGAAGTCAGCTGCTAATCTCACTGGAGTTCATTTATGAGTGATAAGTCATTTTTGTCTCACTACTTTCAAGATTTTCTCCTTGCCTTTGGCTTTCAGAGTATTTATGATGATAGGTCTGTTTATGTATGTCCTACTTGGTATTTATCCTACTTGGAGTTGATTGAGTTTACCAGATGAGGTTGGTGTTTACCTTACAAATTTGAGAACTTTTGACTATTATTTTATTCAGTGCTCATTCTGTCTTTTCTCCTCCTCTCCTTCTTGTACTCCCAATATGTGTATTTTGTTGTATTTCTTGGTGTTCAGCATTTCTCTGACACTGTTAATTTTTCTTCACTCTTTTTCTTTCTGTTATTTGGATTAACTAGTCTATCTTCAAGTTTGCTCATTCTTTTTTATGTCAGTTCAAGTGTACTGTTAAGTACCTCTAGTTTTTTATACTTTTCAACTGTATAATTACCATTTGGTTCTTTTTTATAGTTTCTGTCTCTTCATCAACATTCTTTATTTGGTATGACATTGTCTTCATACCTTCCTTTATTTATTTTTTTTTTTACCATAATTTTCTTTAGTTCCATGAATGTATGTATAATGACTACTTTGAAGTGTTTTGTTTTTTTCCTGTTGAATTAAACATCTTATCACTCTCATAGTTTCTATTGTGTGCTTTTTCCAGTGTATGGGCTATTGTTTCCACTTTTTTTGCATATTTTATGATTTTTGGTTGGGAAATGAGCATTTTAGATAATATATTATAGCAGTTATGAGTACTGGATTTCTCCTCTGGGACTTGTTTATTTGTTTAATGACTTACTGGGAAATACCTTTTTTATCTTAGTTATTATTTGTCTCTCCTACTAGAATACACCCTATCTGAGGACAAGGATTTCTGTCTTATTTTTTCTTTATTGCTGCAGATGAAGTACCTAAAACAATGGTTGGCATGTTGTAGGCATCACATTGAGATTGGCTGAATGACTATAGAATACTATGGAAGCTATAACATGTCAAGTCTAGAAAATGGACCCAATTCTCATAACGAGGATTTATTTATTTATTTATTTATTTATTTATTTATTTATTTATTTTTTCTTCATAACTGGGATTTAGAATGTTCCTATATATTGTCCATTTTATGGATGGATTTGGCCCACTTAGGCAGGTTATGCCTTCTCAGACAATTCATGACAATGTTCCTGTTCTCCTTTTCTTTCTCCTCCTCTTTGCTTCACCCCCTCTTACTCTACTTCATTTGTTTATTTTCTTTTCTGTACATGCTATTTTTAAGAATTTTATCCAGAGAAAAATTTCTTCCTACTTCCTGTTGAGTCACATATTCAAAAATTTGGGAAGACTTTTCCTAAATGCTTTCTCCTTCAATCTTTTTTTTTTTCTCCTTCAATCTTTTGAGAAAATTTCCACCCTTTGCAAAGAACCCTTTAGGGGAAAAAATCATTTAATATTATATTTTCATCTTTTTCATATTTTATCTATTTTTCTATGTTTATTTGGAGAAATAAATAAAAACTCTATCCAGGATTATATATCTTTAAAGATTCTTATCTAGATCTTCAATTCCCCAGGAATAACCTTGTTTGTTCTGATGGATGGTATGATTTTTAGGAGACATCAGAGATAGTAGATTAGGTATACTAATGAAACTTGAGACTTTTTGCCACATTTCATGTTCATTTTGCAGAAAAAATGTTGTTTTCAGTTAGCCAGGTGAGTAGAAATTTACCAGAGATTATGATACTGGATTTAATTTAGTTTATTCTAATCAGATTATTTTCCTTCTGAGAACTAACACAACAGGACAGGGAGAGAGTTTAAAGTTTTGATTGATGGAAAGAAAGAAGGGTAAATTTTGAATGAGCAGCCTCATTTGGCAGGAGGAGTTGGGGGATGGCTGGCTGCATGGAATTCCTACAGTTTGGGCCTTGAGCCAGACTGATGATTGCACAGGCAAATGGACTCTTTGGTCACACAGGATATCAGTTGTAAGAAGAAAGCTGGGATGGAAGGATAGAAGGACTAAAAAGAAACTGCACAGTTCCAGCAAGAGCCATCACTCATCTGTACATTCTGTTACAAATAGGCTTTTCCACAAAACCCAAAGGGGCTATTGCATAGTCAGGGTTAAATCACTTAATTATAATCTTTTACTTGTCATGCAGTTTACACACTCATGCAGTGAATGGGTGCTTGTGCCTATGGCATCTTCACAAATGATGAAATAATAGGCAGTAAAATAATAAACTATAAGCTCCCTCTTTGTCACATTTGTTGCATTCTTTATCACATCTGTTGTATTTTTTTAACAGTGTGATGATCAATTATTCATGACAGAATGATAGCGATTTCATAATAATCTCACTCATAGATGAAATCACCTTGTCCATTGAGGTGCCCATAGACTCTGTATCAGTAGAGTAATAAGTCACTGTTAAGCACCTACCTGCTCTGGGCATTTCTCTTCATCTTATTTGTCCAGACTTTTAAAAATTACTGCAGAAGAATTCTGCAGTAGTCACTAAAGCAGATTATAGCACTAGTCACCATGCCATGCTTAATAAATAACCCACTGCTATGTTCCAGAAAATAAATATAAAGTAATGGATATTTGGAAGAGAGAGAAACAAACTGAAAACACTTGGAATAATTTTTTGAAGTGGGAAATGTCATGTAATTGCCCTGTTCTCAATTGGTTGGTCAGGGATGAGGTGGGGGTAGGGGAGAGATCAGAATTCCATCTCTGAAGAAGCAGGGAATAGCTCAAATTCACAGTTGATGGATGTCTAATGTGCCAGTGGAAATAAAGCTGATTTAAGGGAAGACAATGAGGTCTGGTAGAGTTCAGGGTAATTCTTCAGGGATCAGGAGAATCATCCTCACTGCTAAATTAAATTGAGGTCAGAAACAACCCTGGTGATAAGGGTAAGGAGTAACACCTTATTCTGTGGAAATAAGCTTGAGGGATTTTAAATTTCTGGTTTGTCTTTATGTTTCCCTTATTCATTTGGTGTGAAATCTGTGATCTCCAAAACTGACTATGGTAATTATTTAAACCTTTTTTTTCCTGACATTTTAAAAATTAATCTTGAGTTTGAAAATGTGTTTGTCTTTAAACAAATCTTTTTGGAATCAACACCAAACCGTGGGGGCTAAATTTTTTCTTATTTTTTTTCTTAATATGCTATGGTCTTATTTGTGGGATTTCTGGTACTTGAACTATTCAGTGCATTGGAGAAGAGCTGGCCTTTAAATGTAAAGTTGACAAAGCTGTTTTGGATACTGACTCCTTTTGTTTTCATATTCTTTCAACCTTGTTCCATACTGTGTATTTTGGGAACCTAGAGCCAGTCTATTCCACAATCAAACTTGTTCTCAGACACTTTTGTTTCTACTGAGGTCTGATAATACAATTATAGAGTTTCCAAATTATAAGGCATCATAAGGTCCATTATTTCATGATGGTCCAATAATAATAGTTTCATTTCTCTCCAGCAGCCTTTGTGTTTAAATATCTAACTGATAAAGCTCCCAAAAGGGAATTTTATGTTCATGAAAGTGGGGGAGGATTATTTTTTACTTGGGGCCTCCTGGAACCTTTTCAACAATACTGTACAGGTGATCACCTGATGACAAGTAGGATTGATGAGGGTATAATATCTCTTGGCCTCAAATGAAAAAAAAAAAGTGACTGTCAGATTATCTGTTTCTGGATTTTGTTTTTAACCAATTGAAAGTCATCCTCCAGGAATTCTTTCCCAAGTTTCAGGAGAAATTTCCAGACTATTTCCTGTTCTGCAACATCTCATGAACTCAGTGAGGTACCTTAAAGAGTACATATTCCCAGGAATGCAAATAGATTTTATCTGGCATACCAATTTCAATCCATTTTCATTGATTGCTTTAAGTGATGTATTGGAATAGAGTTTCATGGTATAGCAGAAAAAGGGGTGAATAGAGAAAAAGAGAGCAAATTATGATTCTTTTATATTTTGGTCACAAGATGGTATTGATCTCAGTGTGAAAGTGTGAACAACTTTAAATTCAGTTTCTTATAACATCAAATGACTTGAAGGCTTAATGGCTTCTAGATTCATTACAGAAGTCTGTCACCACTTAATAAAATAAAGAGGTTTGAACACTATAGTAGGAAATAAAGAAGTATTAAAGAACATATATTTTTTTTAAATGTTCCTTTTATTTTTGAGAGAGGCAGAGCACGAGTGGGGGAGGGGCAGAGAGAGAATCCGAAGCAGGCTCCAGGCTCTGACCTGTGACCGGCACAGAGCCGGATGTGGGGCTCAAACCCACAAACGTGAGATAATGACCTGAGCTAAAGTCGGAAGCTTAACAGACTGAACCACCCAGGCGCCCCAAGGCACATGTATTAAGGTTTATAGTTGATCCACATCATCTACATCTAGTCCAAGGCAAATAACATCACAATAACAATAATATTCCTTGAAAAAATAGCATGAAGTGAAATGTTCTAAATTGATGATTTGGTACTGCCCTTTCAGAGTTCTAAGGAAGTGGAATAATTTGAAATACTATTTTAGCGTTGAATAATATTGTCATTGAAGCTCACAGTCACTAATAATGGCAAATTATGAAAATGCTATCACTGTGGGTATATTAACATTATAAATATATAACTATATACATACATACATATATATAATAACTGTATACCTCATATTAAAAACTCCTGGGCTGTTTAGATTCTGAGAATTAAAACCAAAGTTAGATTAGTGATCATAAATATTTAAAATTTAAATGAGAAAGGATTTTAATTATGTTGTGATAACTTTAAATTTGAAGCTATGTGTATTTCTTTGCATAAAAATAATTTCCTACCATATTTAGTTATTTTAATAATTTTTTTGAAATACAATTGAAGAGTATGATAAACTCTCTTTTATAGATTGACTTTTCAAACCATGTGGCCAAGATATCTGTGCTCATTTGGAGGTCATATTTGACTTACAAATCTAAATATACAAAATGATAATTAAAACATTCCATCAGAATTTGTTAAAAAAAACAATAAAATCTACCAAAATACCTGTCAATTAAAATATGTAATTAATTTTGTCTTTTAGATCTATAACAAAATTATTAAGTATCTAATTAAGTAGATTAAAATACTCCACTAAAGGAAGAATGAAGGGGGGTGAATTTGCAGAAAGAATAAGTTCAAGAAACTATAAAGAGAAATATCGTGAAACAAAGTATCAAGCTACTGAGGAAGATTGTGGCATCTGTGTCTAGAGAAAGCTTTAAGAAAAAAAATTATAAACTTCAATCTGTAATTGATTTTTACCAGGTTAAGATTTTTTAATTTTGTAATGTTTTTACCAGTTTAAGATTTTTAAATTTTTACCTGCTTAAGATTTTAATATCACAGAAGTTTAAAAAACACTTTTCTGAAATATGTATTTAAGAATAACATTATGGGGGTGCCTGGGTAGCTCAGTCGTTTGAGCATCTGACTCTTGATTTTGGCTCAGGTCATGATCCTAGGATTGTGGTATCAAGCTCTAAGTGGGGCTCCGTGCTGAGCATGGATTCTGCTTGGGATTCTCTCTCTTTCCCTCTGCCCCTCTTCTCTGCTTGCATTCTCTTCCTCTAAAATAAATTTTAAAAAGTTTTAAAAATGAGTAACATTATGATCATATATAGTAACCAAACTTACAATTTGTAGTATTTCATCAAAATTGAGTATCATAATCCTATTGAGTTTTGTAAACAGATTAATTTGCATATTTTTACAAATAAACATTTTAACCATGGGAGTGTCAGAACCAAAGTAGACCTTTCATGGCAGATGTGCCCCTCATGATAGATATGCCAGAGCAAAGTCCAATGTGCTACATTGGCCCAGCCACATTTTGATGTGTATAATCCCAGCCTGATGAAAGAAATATGACAATTCCGTATGGTTTAATTCATATTTCCCTGAACTTCACTAAATAGTTAACTCTTCTACAAAATGGATCAGACTCTATTTATAACATATCTGGAATCTATTAGGATGTTTATGTCAAAAGCAAAACAATATTTAAGAATCTTCTGTCAAGTTTGGGGAAAAAATAAAATGAAGGCATTGATATGATTCCTTTTGTGTCATCATCATGGGCTGGAAAACAGCTACTCATTTTCCTCAGCTCTCCCTTAATGCCTGCTGACTGAGCAGTGAGAACTAAGTGTGAAAAAACCATAAACTGCAGAGGGAGGTTGTTTCCACACACCTCATTAGGCCTTTAACACATTTGACTTTGTCTTTCCCCAGCACAGTGAATATTATAATTGGAAGCATTTGGGTACTTCCTATTTTTCTTTGAAAGGTGTAATTGGGTAACCAAGGAGTTGTCACCTTCTGGACATTGCCAGCAGGGCCATCTGCCTTTGGAGCCTCAATTTACTGGTCATTTCTTTAAGAGGTTTTGACTCATGGAATGTTCCATCTTGAAAGGGCTCACTAGTCTTTTGTTTAATCTCTTATTTTGCAGATGAGGAAATCAAAGCTAGGAAGATTAAATGTCTTACATATGGACACACAATTACTGGATTTTATCTCAAGGTTTCTGGCTCTAGGTTTACTTATCTTTACCTAATACCTATCTTTAATATATCTATGATCCTTTTATTTTCTCCCAACTAGACACTTTCATGAGCCTAACAGTTAAATTGGTCAATTTAACATTTAGGTATATTGTATACCATTTAGGTATAAAATACAATACAAGAAAGAGAACCAGGCTGTTATAGAAAAGCTGCCGGCTGTGGCTTCAGTAAATTGCTCCTTGTCCTGCACCATAGTTCTGTAACTATTATGGGCGAGAGGAAATGGGGCAAAAGAATTGGAGAGTACAAGCAAATTTTAGTGTATACATCATCACCTTGAATGTTTCTCTTTTGTATGACTATGTTGGAGCAATGGAAAGAAACCTGTACTCAGACCAAGAAGTCTGATATACTCATCTTGCTGCGTGACTGAATCAATATGTCTGTGAAACAAGACATTTAGCCTCACTGGTTCTTCATTATTATTACGTAGTATCTCATCAAATTTCAGTGTGTATTCATAGCTTAAACAACAACAGGCAAATAGGCAAGTACTATGAACTTCATGTGAATTTCCTGATTGACTTTTAATCTAAAAACTCTAATAGGAAGACTTTAGTAAAATTGAGGTATAGGCTTGTCTTTGAAGGTCTGCATCTCTAGTTTCTGAATCATGGTTCTGGTACCATTCTCTTTACATCTTCTTCCTATGCATTGATCACTCTCGTAATTTATCTCATTCCTGTACCTAAGCCTACTCTCTTGCAAGTCTTCTCCCTCCTTCCTCATGACAGCTAATAGCGATTAGAAGCTCCTTATTGCAAAACTCCAGATGAAAGGAAGTGTTGACTTTCCTTAGGATTGGTTAGGTTGGAATCAGAAGTAAGAGTAAAGGTTCAAAAAATGTTCATTGAGTTCTCTTTCTCTACTCCTGTCCATAGTCAGTATAGAAAGAGTCTTGGCAGTAGATAGAGGTAGACTTTTCCCTGTTTATACCTGAGAAGGTTTTTCAGCCAGTGAGAGAACTATCTGACCTCAGGCTTGCTCTCATCTCCCTCTCTTCTTGGATTTGCATTTCCAGCATATCCAGAATTTCAGGAACACAGAGTTTCTACACTTGTAGGAACCCACCTACAAAATCACATTATTTTGAGTCATTTTTCTGCTAGGAGAGTTTTCAAGGGTAACTGGGAAACATTACTATTTCTTTAACAGTTTTTTTCAATAACCTCTAAGCTCTTTATAGCTCTCTTCCCACACTCTAATGCATTCTATATTCGTGTGCCATATCAGACTTCGTAAAGTGGAGCTTTATTTCATCACTTCATTTCACTGATATCTTCAATGATACCCTGTTGCCAATTACATTAAATTTGGAGTTCAAGCCTCTCCATAACCCTTCTATCCAGACTCATCTTCCACCACTGTCCTCTGTTTAAGTGCAAGTCACACCAAGACACTAATTTTATTGAGAAAATGACCGCATTTCTTCTTCTTGGACTTTGCTCATGTTTTTCTCTCAATGACTTTCGTATATGAAATGCATGAAATTCCCTCTCATCACTTTCATATATATCAAGAAGTTATTTTATCTCTATGAACCTCACCTTTTACTCATCTGTAAATAAGATTAATAATACATCCAAATTCATAATATTGTTAGTATGTACAACTCTAAGGAGTGCTTGGCATCCAGTGAGTGCTTTATTAGTGTCGTTACCATCATCAATATATTGCTCACATTTATGACTTTTTTTAAATTGCAGTATAATTAGCATACAATAACCTATTATTTTCAGTCATACATCATAGTGATTCAATATTTATATACATTATGGAATGCTTACCATGATAAATCTAGTTACCATCTGTCACCATACAAAATTATTACAATATTATTGACTATATTTTGTACTCTGTACTTTTCATCTCAATGACCCATTTATTTTATAACTGGACGTTTTTATCTCTTAATTTCTTTCACCTATTTTGCCCCATCTTCCCACATCTCTCTTCTCTCCCCTTAATTCCTTTCACCTATTTTGCCTATATTCCTACAGCTCTCCCCTTGGATTACCACCAGTTTGTTTTTTTACTTATGGGCCTGTTGCTGGTTTTTGTTGCTATTCTTCACTTGATTAGTATTTCAGGTTTCTGTACATAAGGAAAATCATATGATATTTGTCTTTCTCTGACTTATTTCACTTAGCATAATACCCTCTAGGTCCATCCATGTTGTCACAAATCTCAAGATTTAATTCTTTATGGCTGAGTAATATTCCATTTGTATATGCACCACGTCTTATTTATCCATTAATCTGTTGATAGACACTTAGGTTGCTTCCATATCTTGGCTATTGTAAATAATGCTGAAATGAATGTAGAGGTTCATATATATCTTTGAATTGTTATTTAGGTAAGTACCCAGAAGTAGAATTGAAAGATCATATTGTAGCTCTATTTTTAATTTTTTGATGAATCTCCATACTGTTTTCCATGGTGGCTGAACCAATTTACATTTTCATCAAAAGTGTATAAAGGCTCCCTTTTCTCCTTATCAATACTTGTTATTTTTTTTGTCTTTTTGATAATGGCCAATGAAGTGACATCTTACTGTAGTTTTGATTTGCATTTTCCTGATGATTGTGATGGTGAGCATCTTTTAATATCAGAATTAACCATTATATGTCTTATTTGAAAAATGTCTATTTAATAACCATTTTTATTTTTAATCACTTTTTAAAAAAATTCAGTTGTGCTAATTCATTATATAATTCCTTATCAGATGATGATTTAAAAATATCTTCTTCCATTCAGTAGTTTGCCTTTTCATTTTGTTCATGGTTTCCTTTGCCATGCAAAAGCTGTTTAATTTGATGTAATCCAATTTGTTTATTTAAACTTTTGTTGCCCTTGCTTGAAGAAACTGGTACAAAAAAATATTGTTATGACTGATGTCAAAGACTTACTGCTTATGCTTTTTCTAGGACTTTTATGGTTTCAGTTTTTACATTTCCAGTTTTTCCTCCATTTTTAATGCATTTTTGTATATGCTATAATACAGTGGTCCAGTTTTATTCTTTTGTATGTCACTGCTCAGTTTTTCCATCACCATGTATTAAAGAAACTCTTCCCCACATATGGTTTTGCCACCTTTTTGAAGATTAATTTGCCACACGTATGTGGGGTTATTTCTGAACTCCTATTATACTCCACTGATCTATGTATCTGTTTTTTTTGTTTTTTGTTTTTGCCAGTACCACACTGTTTTGGATTACTACGGTTTAATAGTATAGTTTGAAATCAGGGAATATGATACCTCTAGCTTTGTTCTTCTTTCTGAAGATTGCTATTGCTATTTAGGGTCTCTGGTTTCAAACAAAATTTAGGATTGCTTATTCTAGTTCTATGAAAAATGCCATTGGTATTTTGATGATGATTGCATTGAATCTGTAGATTGCTTTTGGTAGTATGGATATGTTAACAATATTAATCCTTCAAATCCATGAGCATGGTTTATCTTTTTATTTATTTTTGTTGTCTTTAATTTCTTTCATTAATATCTTAGGGTTTTCAGGGTACAGGTCTTTCATATTTTCTGTTAAATTTATTCTTAGGTATATTATGATTGATGCAATTGTAAATGGTATTTTTTCTTAATTTCTCTTTGTGATAGCTAGCTATTATTGTATAGAAACACAACCAACAATGCTAATTTTTTCCCCAGAAACTTTAGTGAATTCATTTATTAGTTCTAATAGTTTTTTGGTGGAGTACTTAGGGTTTCCTATATATAGTACCAGGTCATCTGCAAATAGTGACAGTTCTACTTCTTCCTTTCCAATTTGGATGATTTTTATTTCTTTTTCCTGACTAATTGCTGTGGCTAGAATTTCTAATGCTATGTTAAATGAAAGTGGTGAGAGTGGGCATCATTGTTTTGTTCCTGATCTTAAGGGAAAAGCTTTCATCTTTTCACTATTAAGTATGATGTTAACACTGGCTTTGTCTTATGTGGTCTTTATTATGTTGAGGTACATTCTTTCTATACCCACCTTGTTGAGAGTTTTTATCACAAATGGATTGTGAATTTTTTAAATGTTTTTTTTCTGCATCTACTGTGATGATCATATGATTTTATCCTTTGTTTTGTTAATGTGGTATATATGTCACATTGATTGATTTGTAGATGTTGAATCATTCTTGCATCCCTGGAATAAATCTCATTTAATTGTGGTGTACAATCTTTTTAATGTATTGTTGAGTTCATTTTGTTAATATTTTCTAGAGAATTTTTGCATTTATGTTCATCAAGGATATTGACTACTAAATTTCTGTGTGTGTGTGTGTGTGTGTGTGTGTGTTATCCTTGCCTGATTTTGGTATCAGGATAATGTTGGACTCATAAAATTAATTTGGAGGCTTTCCCTCCACCTCAACACTTGGAAAACGTTTGAGAAAGATAGGCATTAATTCTTCTTTGAAAGTTTTGTAGAATTTACCGGTTAAGCTGTCTGGTCCTGGACTTTTGTTTGTTGGGAGCTTTTTAATTTCTGATTCAATTTAATTACTAGTAATTGGTGTATTGGGATTTTCTATTTATTCCTGACTCAGTCTTGGAAGAAAGTTAGTGTCCAGGAATTTATCCATTTTTTTTCTACATTGTCCAATTTGTTGGCATGTAATCATGATTATTTTTATTTCTGTGGTATTAGTTTTAACTTTCTTCTTTCATTTATGATTTTTTTAGGTCCTTCCTCTTTTTTTCTTGATAAGTCTGGTTAAAGATTTATTGATTTTGTTTATCTTTTGAAAGAATTATCTTTTAGTCTCATTGATCTTTATTGTTTTTGTTAGTCTCAATTTATTTTCACTCTAATCTTTATTACTTAATTTCTTCTACTAATTTTGTCCTTTGTTCTTCTTTTTCTAGTTCCTTTAGGTGTGAAGTTAGATGCTTATTTGAATTTTTTTCTGTTTTCTGAGGTAGGCTTGTATTGCTATGAACTTCCCTCTTAGAACTGCTTTTGCTGTGTCTCATAGATTTGGGAACATTGTTTTCCCATATTCATCTGTCTTAAGGTATTTATTGATTTTGTCATTGACAAATTGTTTAGTAACATGTTGTTTAGTATCTGTGTGTTTGTGTGTGTGTATTCACAATTTTCTTCTTATAATTGATCTAGTTTCATACCATTGTGTTTGGAAAGGATGCCTGATATAATTTCAATCTTCTTCATTTTATTGACATATATATATATATATATATATCATATCAGATGTATTTCTATATCTGTAGATATAGACCATTCTACTTTAAGGTGATAATTGCTTAAGTTCTAATGTATTCTAAAAGCACATCCCCCCATGTTTTGTTTTTGATGTTATATTTTATCTTTTCATTTTACGTATTCCTTAATGACTTATTTAGTTATAGTTATTATTTTTGCCTTTTAACATTTATACTAAATTTTTAAGTTGTGATCTATACCTTTATATATTTACCTCCAGCATGTGACTTTTTTTCTTTAATGTGTTTTCTTATTTCTAGTTACACTATTTTCTTTTCCACTTAAAGAAGGCCCTTCAACATTTCTTATAAGGTCAATTTAGTGGTTATGAGCTCCTTAAGTTTTTGCTTATATGGGGAGCTCTTTATCTTGCATTCATTTATGAATGATAACCTTTCCAGGCAGAGAATTATTACTTTATTAATATTTTTTCCATTTCAGCACTTTAAATATATTCTGCCACTCTGTAAAATCAGCTGGTATTCTTATGGAGTTTCCCTTGTATGTGACTATTTGTTTTTCTCTTGCTGCCTTTGAGATTCTTCTTAACTTTTTTTTTAATGCAGACTCACAATAACCATATGATGTATTATTACTTTTTAATTTTAATTTTTACTTTTATTTTTAATTAGGTAGGCTCCACACCTGATATGGGGCTTGAACTCATGATCCTGAAATCAAGAGTCACATGCTTTACTAATTAAGCCAGGCAGGGACCTTTATCTTTAACTTTTGTCATTTTATTTACAATATGTCTTTGGGATTGTTTGGAATTTACTGTGCATCTGGACCTCAGTGTCTGTTTCTTTCTACAGGTTAGGCAAGTTTTCAGATATTATTTATTTAAATAAGTTATCTGCCACTCTCTCCCTTTCTTCTCCTTCTGAGACCCTTTTACTGCAAATGGTAGTGTGCTTGATGTTACCATATAGGTCCCTTAAAATATACTCATATTTTTAAAAGTATTTTTTCTTTTTGCTGTTCTGATTCCATGATTCCCACTATCTTGTCTTCCAGAGAGCTGATCTATTCTTCGGTATCATGTATTCTGTTGTTGATTACCTCTAGTATGTTTTCCATTTCAATTATTGTATTCTTCAGCTCTCATTGGTTATTTATTATATTTTCGAACTCTTGTTGAAATTCTGTGTTCCTCCATTCTTTTACCAAGTTTGGTGAGTATCTTATGACCATTACTTCGAACTCAGTATCATGTTAATTACTTATCTTTGTTTCATTTAGTTTTGTTGTTGCTGCTGTTGTTTTGTTTTTTCCTGGGATTTTAGCTTGTTCTTTAATTTGGAATATATTCCTCTGTCTCCTCATTTTGTTTACATTTCTGTGTTTGTTTCTATCAATTAAGTGGGACAGCTACCTATACCACTCTTGAAGGAGTGGTCTTTTGTAGTAGTATCCCTTGTGTAGACTGTGTGTAATGGCTTTGGCAGCTGGCTGGAGCTGGGTTGGATGTGTCCTAAAGAGTCTAGGGGCATGCCACATCAAGGCCACCTTGGTGGGTAGCTGGAGATGAAACATGCTGTTTAGACTCCTAGGAAATTCTATGCTAGAGCTTCCTTGATTGAGTGGCTGGAGTGGGTGCAGGCCTGGGGTGGTTCCAGATGTGCCTTGGCAGAATAGCTGGATTGGGCATGGGTGTGTGTGTGTGGGGGGGGGGAATCTTGGGGTGTGCTACACCAGGACCATCTTAGAAGGACAGCTGGCCTGTATGAGGAGTGGGTTGAGAATATTGCAGGGAGTTCCTCACCAGGGCCACCTTGGCATGATGGCTAGAGCTGGAGCGAGCACTAGAGTGTGCCACAATGGGACTGCCTTAGCAAAATGATTGGGTTGAACACAGGCTTGGGGTGTCCTGGGGCACACCACATCAGGATGCCTTGGTGGTAAGACTAGAGCTGGTATAGTCCAGCAGCCCAGGAGATACTGGGTTGACCCTAGCAGGCAGGCTAGAGTACCTGATACCCTTATATCATTTGTGTAATCAAGGTCGAAAATAATATAGAAAATGGTACTCACTGCTCTTCTGAACCTGGAGAGAGTTCCTACAGTTCTCCCACCCATTTGGTGGAAACTCTAGGATTAGCAAATAAATTTCCTTTATTTATACTCTAGTGCTTTTAAGCCACTTTTTTTCTCATTGTGTCCCATGATAGGTGAATCTGCATGGACCTCTCAATGATATCCCTTCCTACTATGGATTGCTAATGTCAGGGGTGGGCTTTCTATCATTTCTGTGTTTCCATCTCTCCTACCATTCTTTATGTGCTATCTGTATAATTTGTTAACCCTCATTTCTTCTTCAGGAAGGGTTTCTTAATATGGAGGTGTAGATTCAACGTGTCCATGGGAGGAGGTGAGTTCAGGGTCATGCTATACCACCACCTTGGACCTAGTGTCACCTTCATTTAAGTGATATTATCTCATGGAATATTTAGGCCTCCATGAATCTTTTCTTACATGTATTTCACAATCCTTATTCCCCTACACAATGCTTATCTTCTATACATATTTTAAAACAAAATGAATCTTGATTTTGTTTATTTTATGCCTTGTCTTGAATTATGCATGTATTGACTTCTTCAATTCAATGCAGTTATCTTACTTCTAACCTGTTTGTCTGTCAGAATCCACACAAGTTAGTCAATCACTGTTCTCCTGAGAAATCACAAAGCTATGTTCTGTGGTCTGTACACCTGCTGACAAGGTGTCCACTCAAGTTTCCTTGTTTCTGTATCTGACATGTTGCTCTTCTGAGCAGCCTGAAGACCTGTCTCTAGTTTAGTGGAATCATTCCTCCTTGAGTTGTCAATTCTCCAGGGTGTCTTTTCTTGCTTATCACAGCTTTGTTTATCGTGCCTGCCCAAAGAATTTGCCTAATTTTAGAACTACGTCTGACATTATACATTTCTCAAACTTTTCCACCCCATGTCAACCTCCACTGCACCCCTACTTCCCAGAATTGAAACTCTTTTTGGCTCAATTCTTAACATAGTATAACCATAAAATAGCTATTTAATTGAAGCAATAATAATTATAGTAGCTTGTATTTATTAAGGACATATATCATTTAGGTAATGGCATGAGATACTTTATTTAATCCTCACAACAACCATGTGTGGTAAATATAAAGAGCCCCCCTGTTCAAGGAAGTAGATTCTTTGACTCAGAGAAATTAAATACATGCCAAGGTCTTATAGCTAGTGATAGTTGAATTCTCACTGTTTGTCTGCCTCCAAAATCTGTGCTCTCTATGGCTCTCCTCTCCTGCCTCTAAAAAAAATGATACTTGGGAGAACTTTAAAATTATATTTCAAATATGTGAGTTCCAAATGTTTCTGACATAATGCACAATTACAGGGAAAACATGTTTTTATTGATGTTAAAAGAAACCCACGCTTACATTTGTGATGAATTCTAAAACTGTTAGCTTTTTGGTGTAGTCTATATTTGGGGTCTGAAGGACTTGTCAGTGTCTCTTTAATAATATGACTGTTTTTCTTCAGACTGAATCTCATTGTCTCTAATCACTGGTTTTACTTGTATGTGTATCTTCCAGTCTTCAATTTTCCTAAATGTCATGTAGATATAAATGTAAGACTCAATTGCTCAGCTCGAAGTTTTGTGTCTTGATGGACAGTTAGGCGGGGGAGGCAGAGAATGCCTTGTTGTTGGGTTTTGCCCTAATTTTGTGAGTATTTTGTGCAAATAAGAACTCAAGTATATTTTTGCTCTTGTTTGTTTCACATATAAATATCTTCAGGGAAACTGGAAATGAAAAGAAAAACACTGAACCCCATGGTTTCAAGGCAGAGACAAATTATCTCAAGGTAAAAAGGCTGGCCAGGTTGCATATAATGACTGAATTAACAGCTTTTTTTTGTAGATTTATATCAATGTTGACTAGAGGAACTTTGTGTTTTTAATAAAAAAAATAGTAAAAAAAGCTGAAATTAGGAAAGTACATCGCATTTTCTAAAAACTCTCCATGAGGCATGGCCTTACGCCCAGATGATGTAGGTGCAATTGCACGTAGACAGGACAATTACAGAATCACTGTGGACCTTGTCCAGGCAAAATATGTTTTTCCCTGCTTTGTCACAGTGATGAAAGTCCAGTTTTAGAAACCAAACCTTTGGTTTAAAGAATTAGCCTCCTAGGTTCTTTACTACTGGGAACAAATACTGGAGGAGGAGTAACACATGGAACTTTTTGGATTCATTATTATTTTAATGGAAATTAACTTCTCAGAGCTTCTCTTGATGACTAATTGAATGTTGGAGATGGGAAGAAAGGGTATTGGTATATTTGCTTATATATAGGGACAAGAAGTCAAACATCTTGGGCTCTTCCTGGGCTTAATTAAAAAGATAAGAACTTCTGGTGACATTTTAAGTTTGAAGTCATAGAAGAACTTACCAAGAAGAGAAAAGCATACATCTTTTAGTCTCCACTTCCAGAAAGGTAGCATTTTTTATTGTTATCGTCTGTGCCCAAGGAGGACAGACCTGTTGACTGACCTCTTATCCAGGGCTTCAGCACTGGTCTAGGTTTTTCTAGTTCCTGCCTCCTGGAGGAAGAAAATGAAGGCACAATAGCTTGGAAAGTCCCAGAACTTTTGGTAAGTAATATACTTGTTTCTCTCCCTCTCAGATGCTCTGGCCAGCTTAGGACCTAACTAATTGCTTGGAGGATATAGAGATATAGAGCAAAACAGTAGAGTCTTTATAATGAGTGTCATCACTTCCCTCTTCCATAATTATTGCATGGATGGTAATTAAAAGTGAATTAAATTTTCGGGGCATGATTTCAAAATTGCCCTCACATTATTTTTTTTTCAGCGGATAAAGACTTACACAAAGTGCATACTTCCTAAATTTGGAGCTCAGTTTCCTTATTTATAAAATAATTTGTTGGCTAGATGATCTCAGCAGTTCTCCTTAAAGCAGCATCCATAATTTATATTCTAAATGAGTAGGTTCCTAAGTCTGATTACTCTGGTCCCAGGCAACCTTGAAGAACGAAGATTTATGAATACTCAAGGGAGCCAACATTTCAAGTAACTTCCTATAATGCACTCTTTCAACTTGCTTTTTGCATTTTTGAAAGAAAATTGAAGGCACCAATAAAAAGGAAAGTTAAAGTATGCATACAAGTTTCTAATTGTTCGAATTAATAGAAGAGATGCTCTGATTTTAGTAGCAACATGAGGCTAGGACCCAGAGGATCACAGCAAGAAAAAAAAGAAACTGTTATGCATACTACCTGTGGAGCATTATTCACAACCTCACAGAGTTGCTTTAGAGCCTAACAAGCAAGTTCTGCATTCACAGACCACATTTCAATCTGGAAGATCATCTAGCCCAACAAATTATTTTATGAATCAGAAAACTAAACTCCAAATATAGAAGGCACTTTGCCCATAGTCGTGCCACAGAATCCACATATCTCAACTACCAGTTTTGAAGTGATGCTGTAAATTTAGAAATTGCTTAAAAAATCCTTTCAGTGTTGGGGCGCCTGGGTGGCTCAGTCGGTTAAGCATCTGACTTCTGCTCAGGTCATGATCTCACAGCCTGTGAGTTCGAGCCTCACATCAGCTTCTGTGCTGACAGCTCAGAGCCTGGACCCTGCTTCAGATTCTGTGTCTCCCTCTCTCTCTGCCTCTCCCCTGCTCATGCTCTGTCTCTCTCTGTCTCAAAAATAAAAATAAAATAAAATAAAAACATAAAAAAAATCCTTTCAGTGTATGATAAAATTACCAGTTGGGATAGAATAGATTGACCGTGGTCTATAGGAGTGAAATAGAGGAAGAGTTGGAAAATTTGAGCTATGTGAATTTTAGGGGCCAGCAGCCAAGACACTTCCCCCAAGAATTGCACCTCTCTGCACCCAACTGTACTAAACCATTGGCTGTGATGGGAATCTCTGAGTGAGTCATTTCATTATATTAAAACTAAGAAGAGAGTAAGGAGTCTTGATGGGCTTTTAAATCTGAAAGTCTTGGCTGTTACTCCAGCTCTGGAATACACTAAATCACCACAGGAAAGCCACTTTTCCTTCTTATACCCAATTTCCTCATTTGTGTATTAGAGATGATGTTCCCTTTCCTATCTACTGCACAGTATTGACATCAAGGTGACATGCAGCAGTGGTTGTGACAGTATACTAAATGTGTTTTAAAATATAGGCAAATAATTGGGGTGCCTGGATGGCTTAGTGGGTTAAGCATCCAACTTCTGCTCAGGTCATATCTTACTGCTTGTGAGTTTAAGCCCTGTGTCAGGCTCTGTGCTGACAGCTCAGAGCCTGGAGCCTGCTTCAGATTCTGTCTCAGTCTCTCTGCCCCTCCCCTGCTCATGCTCTCTCTCTCTTTCTCAAACATAAAATAAAACATAAAAAATTTTTAATATAGGCAAATAAGAACAATTACTATTTTTACCATTATTCCTCTTCAAGTCCTACCCTAACCTGAATCAGATTGTCTCTTTTTGATCCAGTGTCTGCAAAGGACACTCAGAGGACCTGCATTCTCTCTTTACCTGCACTGCTACTTCCCCAGGGATGTCCAGTTGTCTCCAGTTATAAGGGGTCGTGGTTCTCCCTTAAGTTTTGCAAGAGGATATGTGTGCCCTTTGGGAAATCTATATCAATTTTTAGACCACTCAGGGAATGCCTCAGCTGCAGACAGCCAACCTATCCAAGGTTTTCATTCCTTCTGATGGTGTCCAACATCCAATATCTGATCAGTGTATGAACATAAAAGTCCTTCATCATTCATTGGTCACTTCATCCTTCATTGGCTACTTCATCCAAACAGGGGACCATTATAGTGCCATTTGAGCTCCACAACTCTCCAGGGGGCCAGCCAAGGCTATCAGTGATCTTGCATTGTAGATTGTTTTTTTCCTTCTGCCCAATCCCACTTCTTTCCTCTCCCTTTCATGAGTGATTGTAGTAAGGAAGTTTTCTAAAAGCATCCTACATGTAGCTCTCAGTACCATCTTCCCAGGGTATATAACTTAAGGTATCTGTGTTTCAGCACATACAATCATTGTCCTCTCTGAGGAGTTGTGAGGCTGGGACATATGAGAAATGAACAGCTCTTTCATCCATTAGAATAAACCATAGCCAGGCCCAGCACCCCTACTCTACCTCTGGCTGATTCTTGTGTATGCATCATTGACTTTCCCTCCCTACCACAATCTCAGTTTCCCAATTTTAGATAATAAGATTAAATCCCATGATAAAAAAGTAAACACATTGCACCTGGCAGACCTCAAAAGATCATGTTTGGCCTGTGATTTTAGTGTTTATGACAAGGCATTAGGATGTAATTAACTTTTTAAGTTCATGCCAATGAATGCCATTCAGAATTAACAAATGAGCCAGAAGGAAAAAAAAAAGTTTAAATCCTTGCTGACCCTCATTTAAGTATGGAAAAAATATTTCTTTGGATGATGAAAACTATTGACCCCATTTCCCATTTGGTGAACTCATTCCCTTGTTTCTAGAGCTGTCTATATGATGATTAAAAGGTCTTTGTTGTTTGGTCTCATTGTTTGTATTTAAATTTGTACCAAGAGAGTCTAATCCTGTAGCTCTTTAGTAACTGTTCAGACTTTGGATAACTTCTTTTCTATGTATGAGAGAAGGTACATTACGATGGGCTTGCTTAATCAAAGGCCTGCCACATTGTTAGCATTTTGGGTTTTTTTACACTTTTATTATTTCTTGCCTATTAAGAGCCAGGTATCATGCATGATGCTGATGAGTAGATGGTAGTCATGATCAAATCATTCCCCGCCTTTGCTGAGCTTAGAGTCTAATGTAAGAGGCAGACAAATAAATAAGCAATTACAACCCAGTGGATTGAAACCTGGTAATGGAAAGGTTGAAGTGTTCTTAAGATTGGAGAAAGAATATGAAATAGTGCTTTGCAGATCAAAGGTTTCATTTTATCCAAACTTCCTGCATTTGGATGTTCATTGAAATGGTAACTTTGTTTTTTTTCTCTTGGTGCCAGGAAAATACTGCTAGCATGACTCTTTCTCCCAGGTTGCTGGGAATCACATACACTGGGAAGCCAACTCCCATAGCATCTGGTGATCTAGAGCAGGTCCAAGTCAGGTTATGTTCACACAGCAAAGGGTGTGAACTTTCCAATGCTACAAGGAGATGAGGGCCCTAATGCTCAGGTCCCTATATTTGGCTCTTGGGACACACAATGCTTAACTAGTTACCTTCATTTTGAGCAATTTTAGTTTTTATTGGACATCTTCAAATACTCAAGTCCTGTGCCTATACTCTGAGGGATTCAAAAGAAAAGAAGTTATGAGCTGCACTAATAAAACCTTATAGTTTTGTTCAGGGAGGGGTATGATACACTAAAAAAATCTGTCACCAAAATATATTTTAAAGGATGCATTTATACTATGAACAATATTACAAAAGTAATATTACTTACTTAATGATACTGATACTTTGCAGTAGCTTGATATAATGAAAACTGCTAGCACAGTGCCACCTACTGTCACTCTACCTGGAAGTCTCCCTCTCTCATTCTTTGCTGCAGTAACTTCTATTCATTTTCAGTTCAGGTGTCACCTACTCCAGGGAGCCTTCCCTGACTTCAGTTGCCCTTTTTCCACTCCTTTCCCTGCCTCCTGCATAAATGCTCTTGCTCTGTCCTGCATAGCTCTGTAATTACACATGCAAATTTTAAGGATACTTACCTACATCTATTCTAGTCTTTCTTATTAAGCTGTGAATTCTATGATTGTTCTTTTCTTATGTGTGAATAAGTTTTATTGAATTCTCATGTTTTCAGAATCTTGAAAAAATGCAGCCTTTGACTTGTCTTTAAATAGGTATATCATTCTCTCAGTCACCTTCTCTTAAAGGAGGTGGGAAGTTCCTACTGGGATTGCCAAAGTTAGTGGCATGTATAGACAAATAAGAAACAGCAATAAAAAAGGCATTAGAGGCAGGCTCTAGCACATTCTTAGCATGAAATGAACCTTGGAAAATTAAATAAGTTATGGAGATGTGAGGGGTTCTTTTTATATTAAAAATATTTTTATTATACATAGCCTAAAACATTGATGTTTAAACACTGACCTAGGTTGAAAACCATGAACACTTCATACTTTCATGGTGGGGGGCATGGGGGGCGGTCAGAGTTTTATATAGATAACCTCTAAGATCTTTCCATGGTACAGTGAACCCTCTGCCAGAATTACTTGCTCATATAACTTCTAGGTAAGATGCTAAGTATATGTCCATAACTAGTTCCATTTCAAACTGATTCCAAAAATTGTAAAAAAAAAAAAAAATCCAAAAAACTTTAAAATGTCAAAATATCAATGACTGTTAAGTAACTTTGAATACTAATTAGTAAATGAATGCCATAAATGTTAACGGGACTCTGAACATTAGACATATCATCTTTTTAAGGATCAATGTGAATCTAGAGTTGAGTATTCCAGATTATATTTCTAGCTTCATATGAAGTTCGTTTAAAAAGTACTCCCCAGTGGAATACTTTTGGGAACTCTGCCTATAATTTTCCCCTCTTGGAATTTCATCATGCATTTTACCTATTAAACATTCTGCCAAGCTCTGCAGTAAAATAACTGTTAAACTTTGTTTAACCTCACTTTTTCCAAACTAATTTGATCTCAGAAACCTTTTATGTATGTATTACCAATTATATTCCATGAAAGTAGAATTCTATGGAGCACAGTGTGAAAAAGGCTAGCCTGGGATCTTCGGGTGCTGTATAGTACAATGCTACCCCATGGCTGGAGGTCACTATTTGTCCTCACTCCAGAAAACTTCTACCTAAAGACTTTTGTACAGAACACCACAGGGACTGGCACAGTGTCCATCTTCAGCTTTGGATTTCAGCTTTGAAAAAAATTTTCCTGAGCTGCTTTTTGTGGGATAATGATTGCAGGATAACAATCTGTAGATCAGATTTGGGGAGCAATTACAAGAAATCAAAGTAACAACCATTGCCTTAAAGAATAACTAGCTGTACAGGCAACAAGAAGAAAACAAAATTGAGTGATAACATCAACTGATAAATATGACAGCTACTATTGGAATTTAGAAGAAATAACAACCACTAAAGATGAGAGGGATAAGTATAACATTCTAGAACATGAAGTTTGAGCTGTATATTAGGACATTTAGCTTGAGAGTTAGATGAGCTAGAGGAGACCAAAGAAGTTAATCCAGGCTCCAACATTGTCACAAAGTATGACTCCAACTAGGTTTGGATTTACTTTCATATGGGTTACCATTTAGCCAACAAATAAGTAATATGAAGGAAATACATGACTAAGATTATAAATCACTGTTTATGGCTCTTCTTTGTTTCTCAGAGAGATGCTCTGAACTGCTAAGCTCAACAGTCTCAGCATCCCTCAGGAGTGAGTTCTCCCAGGCTAGAGTTGCTGAGAGCTCCACGCTCTGCATTTTCTTTTATTAGAAATGGAGAAGCCACTTCAGTGTGCAAGAGTCTCTTACTATGTAAGGATTCTCCAGCACACCAATTAAGAGATTCTGTGTTCTACTTTTTTACTATATCATTGAAGTAACAGCAGGTTGGGCCATAAGCTATCACAGAGTTGGTGGACAGTATAGAAACAATAAAATAAGAGTGGATAAAACAAAAAACAACAAAGAAGAGAGCATTTATGAGGCCAAGTTTTCTTTATTCCTCGGTACTTTTATTAAGAACCATGTGCATCTACACGTTTGTTTGGTCTTTTATCTAAAATTGATGTGAACATTACCTCTCTGTGGAATTGAAGGGAGAAATGGGAGGAGGCAATTTGAGCTGTCCCAAAGCCTAAGACATAATGATTACATCTTCTTTCAGTTTCCCAGGTTCTCCTGCCAGCAGAAGCCTGTTGGAGAAAATAAAGCGTTCCCATTAAATCTTTTTAATTTAAGAAGGGATTTGGTATATTATCAAAGCCTTCATCAGTGGCTTTTTAAAAAATGGTAGATGAGGTTATCCTTTTGCATGTTTTATAAAGTATAGTTATCTTGTTTGCATTAAATATGAATTGTGCATGTTCTTTTATTTCACACCAACAACTTGATGGTGGCAGTAATTTTGCCATGTCTCCCCAAGGTCCCTCACTCTGTCCCTCCCAAACAGTACATAGCTCCCTCTGGGTTCCAGGTAAAATTGAGCAGCTCCACAATCTACATGATGTGTTTTCCCAAGCCTCATTTTTAAGGAGGCTTTATCAGGTGTAATTAGACAGCTGCCATCTCTCGTGACTTGCAGTGTATATTTAAGGAGAGAAACATGAGTCGTCCTCTGTGAAATGAAAAACAATGTCATCAAAGCTGTCTCTCCAATGCTCTGCTGGCTCTTTACTCCCAGCCTGGAAATGCATTCAAGTTCCTCCCAGGGCTCTGTGGAAAGTTTCCTGGTAAAGATGCACAGATTGTGTTAGCTTTGACAACAGTGTTATCATAGGAAAATTCCTAAAATAGAGTAAAAAAATTCATATAGGAGAAATTTGGGCACAAAAAGAGCAGACCAGTTTTCTCTGGAGTATGAGAGGAGCTGGACCCCAGAAAGACCATGCTAAGTAGATTTCCACTCTACGTGCAATTCTGACCTTGAACACTCACCCAGTACAGTACTTTCGGGATCCTTAAGGAATATGGATGAGTATGCAGGCAGGGGAAGAAATGGTAGGAGAGGGAAAGATGTTCAGTGGATTGAACATTCTCACACAGCAAGCCTCCATGAAATGTGTTGCCTTGCGCCACTCATGCTTCAGTGGGTCATTATCCTTTTTTTTCTTTCCTTTTCTTCCATGGCTGTCCTTGATATTAACAGTTTCCATATTCCTCTGGATAACAATATTAAGTGGTGGGTAGGCAAGTTGGAAACTTGCCTGTTCTCTTGCTCATTCTGCTACTAGTATCTGATGTGGATGGTTCCCTTCCACAACTTTGTTTTATTATTATTATTATTATTATTTGCTATGATTATATGTCATTTCTCTTTGTGAACCAAATGTCAATGGACAAATACTGGCCCATTCAGTTAATTTTTATTATTTCAGCAATATAGAAAAAAAAAACACTCCAAAGAATCTCTAATCTTCCCTGAAGAATGACTTGGTGATGCCTGAATCCCTCTATTGTCCCCATGAAGCTGAACAAATCTCTAGCCAATATTTTAGAAATTAGCTGCAAATTAGCTTTCCTTCCCTAGGTCTTTCATCATTTCACTCAGCCTTGGCTTCCCTCCTCACCAATTTTCCTTAGATATACCATTCATCCATAGAGCCAGAAAGTGGCAAGAAAGAGGTTTGTGACTATATTCCAGACCAGGCTTTGATGCTACCTAAAATCCAGATATTCTAGTGGTGAAATGTGCACAGGAAGAGATGAGAGCCTAGGACATCTCTGGCTTAAGTTTGAAGAGTCAAAATTAAACAAATAGAGAATGAAGAACATGTTAAAATGTATGTGGCAATTTTGGTTGCTTATAATATGCCAGTCACTATGACAAATTCTCTACATCAACATTTTTTCCAGCTTTACTGAGAAATAACTGACATATAACATGTATAATCTTAAAGTATACAGCATGATGATTATATATATATATATATATATATATATAATGAAATAATTGTCACAATAGGTTAGTTAATATGTCTGCCACCTGAAATAAACTTTTTTGAGTGTGGTTAGAAAATTTAAGATTTATTCTTATAGCAAATTTAAAGTACAATTATTAACTATAGTTACCATGCTGTACATTAGATCTGCAGAACTTATAAGTAAGTTTTATAACTGGGACTTTGTCCCCATAGACACACACCTCCTCGTTTCCTTGCTGTCCAGTCCCTGGCAACCATCAATCTACTGCTTCCATGAGTTCTGCTTTTTTAGATTCCACATACAGGTGAGATGATACAGTGTTTATCTTTCTCTGTCTGACTCATTTTACTTAGTATGTACTCTGGGTCCATCCATGGTGCTTTAAACGACAAGATTTCCTTTTTTATGGTTGAAAAATATTCATATATACCACTTTTTTGTTTGTAGCATTTTAAATTAAAATATAATTGACATACAATGTTATATTAGTTTCAGGCATACAATATAGTGATTTGACACTATGCATTACTCTCTGTTCACCATGATAAGTATAGTTATTATTTGCCATCATACAACACTATTACCATATTATTGACTATATTTCCTATGCTATCCTTTTCATCCCTGTGACTTATTTATTTTATAACTGGAAATTTGTGTTAATCACCTTCACCTATTTTACCCATTCCCCCAATTCTCCACCCTTTGGAAACCACCAGCTGGTTTTCTGTATTAATGATTCTGTTTGTTTCTGTGTTTGTGTTTGTTTTGTTTTATAGATTGTACATACAAGTGAAATCATAAAGTATTTTGTCTTTCTATGACTTAATTCACTTAGCATAATAATCTCTAGATCCATCCATGTTGTCACAAATGGCAAGATATCTTTCTGTATTAATAGCTGAGTAATATTCCATTGTACATGCACCACAGTGAATCTTCTTTATCCATTCATTTATCAATGGACATTATGTTGCTTCCAAAATTTGGCTATTTTAATAATGCTGTAGTAAACATAGCACTGCAGATATCTTCAAATTTACACCAACACTTCATATCACTGTAAGTGATCACTGTAAGAGGACATGTCAGTATGAAGACATGTGCCTATATTTCACTGTTTGTACTAGTTATTTGCTCTCCAAGACATTAGATATTAAGCAATTATTTGTCAAACTGTTTTGAGCCCACCTACTTGTAGTAAGGAATCAGTTTTATTTAAGTAGCAATACTATGTACATTGTTGGATTTTTGTGAGGATAAAATGAAATAATATGTGAAAATGACATGGGAGTAGTAGTCTACAGGGCATGTTCAGTAGTTGTTAAATTTCCTTTGGTTCTATTACTAATTAGAGTGTGATATTAGTATATAATGCACAGGTTAAAGATTGAAGGTTGGTAACAATTTCTAATGTTCATTTGGAAAATATTTACTGAGCATCTTTAAGTATTCTTGTATGTGTAATATTGAAATGAGTTACATATCCACAAGGAATTTTTGGATTAGTGGATTAAGTAAGGCATGGAAAAGCATAATATATTTACTGACATAAAATTTAAGACAGGCAAACAGAGTGGGACAGAGGGGCCATCATTTTTCAAAAGCAGATCTAATTTTTCTAATAAAACTTTCTCCAAAGTTTTGACATAGATAACTTCATTGTTTCGTAAGGAAGGGAGTTTTCTGGTCCTTTAGTGGATACAAGTTAATATCTTTGGAGGAAACTTTTTTTTTTCCTCACCTCATTGGCTGGCCTGCTTGTGTCTGGAGATACTCCCATGTCACTCACACAACATTCATCTGGGTTGCAGGGTAACCTTGCACACTTTTCCCTAGTCTAGAACTAATGGCATGTTCCTTGTCTCTCAGTTCCCCATCAGCACCACAGGGAGGATAGGTAAAACTTGTAAGCAGTATCTTATCCCTCCTTCTAAGCCTGGACATACTGTTCTATCCTCTTGAATTATGCTGGGGCTGCTCCATGTGGGTGTAGGGAGGCCTATTGTGGAGATTTCCTCCCAAAGTACCAGAGAGGGAGCAAAGCAAGGATTCTTTTCCTACTGGAATCTTTACCATCTATTTAATGTTACATTTCCTTTTCTTGGACTTAGAATTCTTTTGGTGGAGAGATTAGGCCTTAAAGTTGATCAACACTTTTTCTTTTTCTCTTCAACAGTAACAGACTGGAAGGAGTGGGTTTTCTTTTCCCTGTGTGTGATTCTTCCTACTCTAGTGGAAGTCTTATGCAGTAGCTTCCATTATGGAAGGAGTATTTTCTCCATACTGCCAAAGAGACTTAATGATCTGCCATTTCCAGGCATAATTCTTTAACGAGGACTCACAGGATAACTTGAAGCAAATGATTCTGGGTAACATAAATATTACCACACTACACTGTAATTTACATAAACAGAAGTAATATAATTGATAATGTAATAAGTTCCACATAAGTGACATAAAGAAGTAGGAGATTTTAGAGGAGGGGAGATAGTTTCTGACATGAGAAATCTCAGAATTTTAGGTGGCTTTTTTTTTTTATGAAAGAGGTTTGATCTTGATAGGAAAAACAATGTATTAAGTGAGGACATTGGAGATAATTTCATTAGTAAAAATGGCTAGAGCCTTAGTACAGAGGCATTGTATAACTATTTTTAAAAACATTTCCTCGTGCTCAAAATGTGATGGGGATATAACAATTTTTTCTAAACATAAAATGTAGAAAATATGGAAAAAATAAAGAGGTGAAATTAAAAATGGGGTAAATATGTCCTTGCCTTAGAAATGAAAGAGAAATATGAAATGGTCATAAAGGTTACAGCTATGAACCTGGTGGGATCTGTTCACAGAGGCAAACAGAGGCAACCAAGAGTTCTTCATTTGTGACAAATGAAACTGAAATGTTCTACACAAGACAGAGCAGTTGGTGTAGAATTATATTTGCTTAATAAGGTTAAGTATTTTAATTTTTTTAGTTTTTTTTAGGTCTAGTGTAGTTAACATACAGTTTCATTAGTTTCAGGTGTACAATATAGTGATTCAACAGTTCCATATATTACTGACTGCTCATCAGGATAAGAATACTTTTTTTTTTTAATTTTTTAAATGTTTGTTTATTTTTGAGAGACAGAGAGACAGAATGTGAGTGGGGGAGGGGCAGAGAGAGAAGGAAACAGAATTCAAAGCAAGTTCCAAGCTCTGAGCTATCAACACAGAACCCAATGCGGGGCTCCAACTCATGAACCGTGAGATCATGACCTGAGCTGAAGTCGGACTCTTAACCAACTGAGTCACCCAGGTGCTCCAGGATAAGAGTACTCTTAAACCTCATCATCTATTTCACCTGTTATCTCCCCTCTGGTAACCCTCTATTTATTCTCTATAGTTAGGAGTCTGTGTTTTGGGGTTATTTCCTCTTCCTTTGTTCATTTGTTTTGTTAAATTCTACATATGAGTGCAATCATATGGTATTGTCCTTCTCTTACTGGCCTATTTTGCTTAGCATAATAATCTCTAGATCCATCCATATTGTTGCAAATGGCAATATTTCATTCTTTTTTTATGGCTGAGTAACATTCCACTGTGTGTGTATCTATACACACACATGAAGTATACATACATACACAAAGCATATATGTATATATACGTGCATACCACATCTTTATCCATTCAACTATTTATCGACACATGGGCTACTTCTAAAGTTTGGCTATTGTAAATAATTGTGCAATAAACATGAGTGCTTATATCCCTTTGAATTGGTGTGTTCATAAGTGGTGTGATTCTTGGATCATAAGGTAGTTCTATTTTTAAGTTTTTGAGGAACCTCCATAGTGTTTTCCACAGTGGCTGCACTAGTTTGCATTTTCACTGATAGTGCATGAGGGTTCTTTTTCCTCCACATTCTTTCCAAAAGTTGTTTGAGTTTTCTATTTTAGCAATTCTGATAGGTGTGAGATGATATCTCATTGTGGTTTTGATTGCATTTCCCTGGTGATGTTGAACATCTCTTCATATGTCTATTGGCCATCTGTAGGTTTCCTTTAGAAAAATGTCTGTTCATGTCTTTTGCCATTTTTAGTTGGATTATTTGGTTTTTTGAGTGTTTAGTTGTATAAATTTTTTATATCTTTTGGATACTAATTATTCATTAGATGTGTCATTTGCAAATATCTTATTCCATTTAGTAGGTTGTCTTTTTGTTTGTTTGTTTCCTTTGCTGTGCAGAAGCATTTTGTTTTGATGTAGCCCCAATAGTTTATTTTTGCTTTTGTTTCCCTTGCCTCAGGAGACATATCTATAAAGATGTTCCTATGAACAATGTTAAAGAAATTACTGCCTTTGCTCTCTTCAAGGATTATTGTGGTTTCAGGTATCACATTTAGGTCCCTCATCTATTTTGAGTTTATTTTTGTGTCTGATGTAGAAAGTCATTCAGTTTCATTCTTTTGCATGTAGCTGACCAGTTTTTCCAACACCATTTGTTGAAGACACTTTTTTTTTCCTATTGCATATTTTTGCGTCCTTTTGAAAATTAGTTGACCATATAGTTGTGCATTTATTTCTGGGTTTTCTATTCTATTCCACTGATCAGTGTGTCTATTTTCATGCCAGTACCATACTGTTTTGATTGCTACTGCTTTGTAATTAATTTGTCTGGAAGTCTGGAATTGTGATACCTCCAATTGTGTTTTTCTTTTTCAAGATTGCTTTGGCTACTTGGGGTCTTTTGTGATTGCATACAAATTATAGAATTATTCTAGTTCTGTGAAAAAATGCTATTGGAATTTTTATAGGGATTGCATTAAATCTGTAGATTGCTTTTTGAGCAGTATAGACATTTTAATAATAATATTTGTTATTCCAGTGCATGAGCATGGAATATGTTCCCTTTTTTTCTGTTGTGTTCAATTTTTTTCATCACTATTTTACAGTTTTCAGAGTACAGGTCTTTCATCTCTTTTGTTAAATTTATTTCTAAGTATTTTATTATTTTTGGTACAATTGCAAATGGGATTTTTCTTCTTAATTTCTATTTCTGCTTCTTCATTATTAGTGTATAGAAATGCAATGGATTTCTGTACATTGATTTTCTAAAAATATTTATTTATTTATTTTTGAGAAAGAGACAGAAAGAGCACAAGCAGGGGAGGGGCAGAGAGAAGAGACATGAATACTAAGCAGACTCTGAGCTGTCAACACAGTGTGGGGCTCAAACTGTGAGATCATGACCTGAGCTGAAATCACGAGTTGGATGCTTAACCTGCTGAACCACCCAGGCACCCCTGTACCCTGTACATTGATTTAGTATCCTACAACCTTACAAAATTCATTCAGTTCTAGGAGTTTTTTGGTGGAGTCTTTATAGAGTTTTATATAGAAAGTATCATGTCATCTACAAACAGTAAAAGTTTTACTTCTTTCTTACCAATTTGGATATATTTGTCTCTTTTTGTTGTCTGATTGCTGTGGGTAGGACTTCCAGTAGTATGTTGAATAAAAGTGGTGAGAGTGGCCATCTTTGTTTTGTTCTTACCTTACAGGAAAAGCTCTCAGTTTTTTCCCATTGAGTATGATGTTAGCTGTGGGCTTTTTACATAAGGATTTTATTATACTGCTGAATGTTCTCTCTTAACCTACCTTGCTGAGGGTTTTTATTATGAATGGATTTTATACTTCATTGAATGCTTTTTCTACATCTATTAAAATAATCATGTAGTTTTTATCCTTTCTCTTATTGACGTGATGTATCATATATTGATTTGCAAATATTGAATGACACTTATATCCTAGGAATAAATCCCACTTGATTTTGGTGAATCATTTTTTAAATGTATTGCTGGATTCTGTTTTCTAATATTTTGTTGAGGATTTTGCATCTATGTTCATCAGAGATATTGGCCTGTAGTTCATTCTCTCTCTCTCCCTCCCTCCTTCCCTCCCCCCACCCCCCACCTCTCTCTCTCACTGTCTTTATCTGGTTTTAATATCAGGGTAATTCTGCCCTCTTAGAATGGATTTGGGAGTTTCCCTTCTATTTTTTGGAGTAGTTTGAGAACAATAGGTATTAATGCTTTAAATGTTTGGTAGATTTCACCTGTGAAACTGTCTGGTCCTGGACTTTTGTTTGTTGGGGTTTTTTGAATTACTGATTCAATTTCATTACTTGTAATAAGTCTATTAATACTCTTTATTTCTTCCTACTTCAGTTTCAGTAAGTTATACATTTCTAGTAATCTATCCATTTCTTCTAGGTTTTGTAATGTTTTGGCATATATTTTTTCATAATATTCTCTTATGGTCATTTGTACTTCTGTGGTGTCAGTTGTTACTTCTCATCTTTAATTTGTGATTTTGTTGAATTGAGTCCTCTCTGTCTCTGTCTGTCTCTTTTTCCATGAGTCTGCCTACAGGCTTATCAATTTTGTTGATCTTTTTAAAGAACCACCTCCTGGTTGCATTGATTTGTTATATTGTTTGTTTGCTTTTTTTGTTTGTTTTGATATCATTTATTTCTGTTCTTATCTTTATTATTTTCTTCCTTTGCTGATTTTGTGTTTTTCTTGCTGTTCTTTTTACAGCTCTTTTAGGTGTAATGTTAGGTTGTTTCAGGTAGACCTGTAACCTTCAGGTACAGGTAGACCTGTATTACCATAAACCTCCCTGTTAGGACAGTTTTGCTGCATCCCAAAGATTTTGAATCATTACGTTTTTATTTTCATCTCTCTCCATTTAATTGCTTTAAAGAGAGAGAGTCAGTGCAAGCAGGTGAGAGGGGCAGAGAGAGAGAGAGAGGGAGAGAGAGAGAGAATCTTAAACAGGCTCCATGCTCAGTATGGAGCCAAACATGGAACTTGATTCCACAACCTTGGGATCATCACCTGAGCCAAAATCAAGGATCACTGAACCAAATGAGCCAACCAGGTGTTCCTTTCCATTTAATTTGTGATTTCCATTTTGATTTATTGTGTCCTAATATAATTATTTTGTGTGTGTGTTGAAAACATTTAAGATCTAGACTATTAGCAACTTTGATGTATATAATTCGGTATTGTTGGTTATAATCTCTCTGCATTAGATATCAGGACTTACTCATCTTTTATTTGCAACTTTGTACCCTTTAAAAACATCCCCCAAACCTGGGACACCGGGTTGGCTCAGTCGTTGAGCATCGGACTTCGGCTAAGGTCATGATCTCACGTTCCGTGAGTTCAAGCCCCGTGTCGGGTTCTGTGCTGACAGCTCAGAGCCTGAAGGCTGCTTCGGATTCTGTGTCTCCCTCTCTCTTCTCCTCCCCCACTCGTGCGCTGTCTCTCTCTCTCAAAAATAAATAAACATTACAAAAACATCCCCCAACTCCAATTTCCTCACATGACTTGACAGGTAACTTTCATTCCATTCTCTGTTTCTATGAGTTTGGCTTTTTAAGATTAGAATGGCTATCACGAAGAAGACAGGAGATAACATGTTTTGGCAGAGATTTGGAGAAACGAGAAACCTTGTGCACTGTGACTCAACTGTAAATTAGTTTATCCAGTATGGAAAACAGTATGGAAGTTTCTCAAAAGATGAAATAAACTGTTAAAGAACTATTGTTTGGAGCACTTTCAGGAGACTGTCCTTTGGAAACAAAAACATAAGCACATCCTCATGACCAAGATCATTAGCCTCCTGCTGACTCTGTTCCTGAATCTGCATGATCTCCCATGTGAACACAGAACAAGGTATTATTATTATTATTTTTTGAGGTGGTTGACATATTTGTTGCTTTGAAGATGGAGGGCAGGTGATCAGGAGCTCTTGGTGGGGCAGGATGCTTCCTCTTTATCATAACAAACTTCTGGCAGCACAGGATGGTGTTGGTTCCATGAATGGCAGCCATGTGCACATCTGGGCAGAACTTGTCCTTGCAGATTATGTGCTGATGCTGCTAGGGTGGCCCAGTCTTGTTAATGGTGGTCTCCACCTAGGAGGTAGTGGGTTTTCACTGGCCAGATACCCACTTCCTGACCATTACACATTTTCTGGGGCCATCAATTCGATGCCCACAGTCTTGCAGTGAATCAGCCCATTGTCACAGAAGGAGTTGGGACTCTTCAGGTTATTGGGTTTGGTGTTGTATGTCTGCTTTTTCTTTTTCAGGAAGCTGGAGCAGTTCCTCACACCACCCATTGCAGGCAGGTGGACATGGCAGCAGCTCCTTTCACTATTGTGGCCAGAGTGGGATAAAGAGCTACACTGATCATAGTTATCATAGCTGTTTTAATATACATCTGTGTCATTTCTGAGTCTGTTTCTATTGACTTTTTTTTCTCATTATAGAGATGTTTTCTGCTGTTTCACATGTTTAGTAATATTTATTTGAATTCCAAATGTGATTATTAGGAATCACATTCCTAATGTGTTGAATGCTTGATCATGCAGATTTCTGTAGCTCTTTCTTTATGTGTCTTCTTCTTCCTGAAATCTCATCTCGACAATTTCTATACTCTTAAGCACTTAATATGATCAGGTTTTTTTTGCCTTTATTTTAACCATCCTAGTATGAGTATTAGGCAATCATTATTGTTTCTATTTCTATTTCCTTTATTATTATTGATATTGATATAACTATTTTGCCCATTTTTATTTTTTTTAATTTTTTAATGTTTATTTATTTTTGAAAGGCAGAGACAGAGTGTAAGTGGAGGGAGGGCAGAGACAGAGGAAGACACAGAATCCCAAGCAGGGTCCAGGCTCTGAGCTGTCAGTACAGAGCCCAACACAGGGCTCGAACCCACGAACCGTGAGATCATGACCTGAGCTGAAGTCAGACGTTTAACTGACTGAGCCATCCAGGTGCCCTTATTTTGCCTATTTTTAAAGTAGGCTAATTGTCTTGTCTTTTGAAAGAATTTCTTTACCAAAGTAGTTTAGTAATTCTAGATTCTTTGTATTTCCATATAAATTTTAGAATCTCATTGCCAATTGCTTAAAAAAAAGCCTGCTGAAGTTTTGACTGCAATTATATAAAATCTATGGGACAGTTAGGGGAAACTATTATCATAACATTATAACAATATTGAGTATTCTCATCAATTAACATGAACACATGATTTGAACCAACATTTCAAGATAAATGAATGTCTAGTAAATATATAGAGAGATGCATAATATTATTCACCAAGGAAATGGAAAACAAAATCATGGTGAATTTTACTACACATACATTAGAATGGCTAAAAGTGAAAAGACTGAAAATACAAAATGTAGATAATGTTATGGAACAACATTGTGGAATATACATTGCTTATGGAAATGTAAAATTAAACAGCTACTCTGGAAAAGCTATAGGAAGTTCCTTTTGGAGCTAGAAATACACTTAATAAATGATAAATTGCACTCTTTTTTTTAAGTTTGTTTTTTGAGAGAGAGAGAGAGAGTGAATGGGGAGGGGAAGAGTGGGGGGACAGAGGATGCAAAACAGGCTCTGTGCTGACAGCAGGGAGCTCAAACTCATGAACTGTGAGGTCATGACATGAGCTGAAGTTGGACACTCAACTGACTGAGCCACCCAGGCACGCTGAGAGATTGTATTCTTGAGTATTCCACATTTAAAAGAATTTTTATAACATTTCTTATACCTCAAAACTGAACACTTTTTATACTCCAAAACTTATTGAAACAGAGAACAAAATGGTATTTTATCAGGGGCTGAGGAAAATGAGAAGATGGTCAAAGATTAGAAACCTCCAGTTATAAGATGAATAAGTTTTGGAGGTCTAACAGACAGCATGGTGATTATAGTTAATAATTGTGTGGTATATACAACATTGCTAAGAAAGTAGATCTTAAATGTTTTCACTGCAAAAATGAAATGGTAGCTATGTAACATGATGGAGGTGTTAGCTAACTCCCTATTGATAAACATTTTGCAGAATATAACTGTATCAGGTCAACATATTATACGCTTTAAACTTACACATTCTTATATGTCAACCATATCTCAATAAAGCTGAAAAAAATTCAGATGAAGATTTGTAGTAGGTGAATGGGCTTTGAAAATTGTAAAGAACTTCCCAAAATCCAAACTTCTTCAAGTAGTTTGATTTTAAGGGTTGAAATACCTTCAGATTTCTTGGTAGTCTTCATATACCTAATAACATTTCCTTATTACATGGTAACTATTAAAATATTCAATGAATACTTATTCATTGAATAAATGGATGCCATAACAACAACAGAATTTTCACAGTATTTCTTACACCTTAAACATGGACACAATCTTAATGCTTATCAATGGGAATTTATAAGTATTCCATGGTCATATAATAGACTACTACCTGATAAAAATGAATAAACTATTAATACATGAATGAATATGGATAAATATCCCATAAAAAGTATTCCAAATAGGAGAAGCCAGGCCAAAAAATGAAAATAATGATTTAATTTATATGAAGTTTTTGAAAAGATAAAAAGAGTCACTAAAATAGAAATCAGGTAATTAGTGGTTTGTGGTGGGGGTTGGAGAATTAACTACAAAGACACACAGAGAACTTGAAGTGATGGCAATGGTCTCTGCTAGCTTTAGTGGAAGTCACATAAACACATACATTTGCCTAAACTTAGTGAACTGTACTTAAAATGGCATATTGTAGAATATAAAATGTAATTTAATAAAGTAGATTAGAAAGCCTAATAGTTGAATTTAATAGCAGATTAAATATAAAGACCAGAAAAAGTCAGAAGAAGTTATTATTAATTTTTTAATGTTTATTTATTTTTAAGAGAGAGACTGAGTATGAGTTGGGGAGGGGCAGAGAGAGAGAGAGAGAGAGAGAGAGAGAGGAGACAGAATCTGAAGTAGGCTCCAGGCTCTGAGCTGTCAGCACAGAACCCAACGTGGGGTGTGGGGGGGTGTTGAACTCACAGACCCCGAGATCATGACTCAATCTGAAGTCAGATACTTACCTCACTGAGCCACCCAGGCTCCCCCAGAAGAAATTATTTTTAATGTTTTACAGAGAAGTCAAAGTGAAAAATATATAAAAGAGGTTAAGAGACATAAACTGAGGGGCACCTGGGTGGCTCAGTTGGTTAAGTGCCCAACTCTTGATTTTGCTCAGGTCATGATCTCAGAGTCATGAGATCCAAGGTTCTTACATATTCTGAGAGGAGGATAAAGACAGTGATTAAGTTTTTGTTAAGGGTTTATATTATAACTTTCTAACTAAGGGAGTAATAGAACTATGAGGAAAATAATCCAAAAGAAAGTAATAAATGAAGGGAAAAAAAGAAATAGGACAAACAGGACATGTACAAATAACAAAATCCCCAACACACAAATAGATGAAATCCAAATACATTATAAGTTATATTAATTATAAATATATTAAAAGCTCCATTTGAAAACAAAAATCCTAACTTTTGCTGGTTTTGAGCAATCTTTAAAGATACAAACTCAGAAAATTCAAATGTTGGAAAATGGAGAAAGGAGTAACCTTTCTTGCATCAAAAAATTGTTATAGATTTTTATATAAAAAAACTACAAAAACAAAAGTAGCTGAAGGTATTTCAATATAAAATGAAAGAATCTACATGTATATATTTTTAATACAGCTCATAAATAAGGAGCCGCTAATGGGACCATTAAAAGTTGCCACTAAGAGCATAGGGTTGCAATTTGTAGTCTCTAAAACAGTAAGGAAAAAAATAATAAAGAAAAATTTTAATTCAAAACAAAGTAAGGAAGGAAAACAAAAGGAGGAAAGAAAAAAAGATAAAACTAATAAAAAAATAAGATAGCAGAAATACATTCAATCTAAGCAATGACATAAATGCAGTGAAATTACATTAACTTATGAAATATTACAGGTTACTAGTTTCTCTAAAAATAATAAAAATAAAATAGCTCAGCACTGCTTATGAAAATACACTGACAAATGAAACAATACAATGAAACATAGTGAGAAATTAAAGTATGTATATCAGGTAAATATTAACCAAAATAATAAAACATTGAAACCCCAAACTGGTTATTTTATAATAATCTCCCAATTAAACACAAATGGAAGAACATTAAATAAAAATTAACAATTTAAATCTAGAAGTGTATGAGAAATTGAATAACCAGGCATCCCCAAACATGTAGATACCTCCATCCTCTTAAAAAAAATGCACAAAAATACAAAACATCATTATCATGTGAGGATACACAAGTTCCTTGAACTCCATTGTAACGAAATATATTTGTCGAGTGTTCAGATCCTATCCAGGTCTACTTGTGCACCACCCTTGGGTTGGGAAAGCAATAATGGCTTGTTTTATTTCAGTTACTACTAATTTAATAAGTGTTTTGGACTCTAAAAATTTTACCATTATTTCTAACATAGTCTTCATGAGAATATATGATAGGCTTTCCAAACCAGTACCAAAATGAAGGCTTGAATTTACTTTTTATTCTGTCACATAACCATTTGTGAAACAGTCCTGCAGAGTGGCCAACAGCTTAGCCTGGGAAACACATTAATGTATACTTCAGATTTGGATTTAATTATTTACATTTTGATCCTAGTCAAGTGATTAAACCTTTTTAAAGAATTTATGTGTATAAAAAATGGGAAGGAAATATCTCCAATATATTATAGATAATTTGTAATTTTGTATGGAAAACACTTTGTAAATATGCACACACTTACATAGTGTAAATGTGTTTTTCATACTTTTTTTTTTGTCCAGTGCTCGTATATAAGTATACCTTTTAAGAAAACAAGAGGAATGGTAGGTAAATCTTTGATATTGCAGTCCTCCATTCATCCTCTGTCTCAATAGTTAAGTATATATCAATAGCAAATAAGACTTTTAAAATTTTCTATATTTTTTATTGAACTATAGTTGACATACAATATTAATTTCAGGTGTATAACATAGTGATTTGACATTCATGTACATTACAATGTGATAACCATGACAATCTAGCTACCATCTGTCACCATACAGAGTTGTTACAGTATTCCCTATGCTGTATATTAATTACATCGTCATATCTTTTAGTTTATAACTGGAAGTTTGTAACTTTTCATCCTCTTCTCTTTGGCCATCTTCTCTTAGCCTCCTCCTCTTGGCTATTTTTTCTTTGGATAAATATCCAGAAATGGAATTGCTGGATTCTATGCTATTTCAACTTTTAAATTGTTGAGAAACCTCCATACTGTTTTCCCTAGAGGCTATGCCATTTCCATTTCCAACAACAGTGCATAAGGTTCCCTGTTCTCTGCATCCTCACCAACACTTATTGTTTCTTGTGTTCTTGATAACACCCATTCTGACAAGTGTGAGGTGGCATCTCATTGTGGTTTGGATTTGTACTTCCCTGATGATTAGTGATATTGAGCATCTTTTAATGTGTCTGTTCATCATCTGTCTTCTTTGGAGAAATGTGCATTCATGTTCTCTGTCCATTTTTTTGTTTGGATTTTTTTATATTGAGTTGTGTGAGCTCTTTATATACTTTACTCATTAACCTCTTATTGGTTGTATCATTTGCAAATATCTACTCCCATTCAATGGATTGTCTTTTTTGTTTTGTTAATGGTTTCCTTCATTCTTTTTTTTTTTTAATTTTTTTAATATATGAAATTTACTGTCAAATTGGTTTCCATACAACACCCAGTGCTCATCCCAAAAGGTGCCCTCCTCAATACCCATCACCCACCCTACCCTCCCTCCCACCCCCCATCAACCCTCAGTTTGTTCTCAGTTTTTAACAGTCTCTTATGCTTTGGCTCTCTCCCACTCTAACCTCTTTTTTTTTTTTTTTTCCTTCCCCTCCCCCATGGGTTTCTGTTACGTTTCTCAGGATCCACATAAGAGTGAAACCATATGGTATCTGTCTTTCTCTGTATGGCTTATTTCACTTAGCATCACACTCTCCAGTTCCATCCACGTTGCTACAAAAGGCCATATTTCATTTTTTCTCATTGCCACGTAGTATTCCATTGTGTATATAAACCACAATTTCTTTATCCATTCATCAGTTGATGGACATGTAGGCTCTTTCCATAATTTGGCTATTGTTGAGAGTGCTGCTATAAACATTGGGGTACAAGTGCCCCTATGCATCAGTACTCCTGTATCCCTTGGATGGATTCCTAGCAATGCTATTGCTGGGTCATAGGGTAGGTCTATTTTTAATTTTCTGAGGAACCTCCACACTGCTTTCCAGAGCGGCTGCACCAATTTGCATTCCCACCAACAGTGCAAGAGGGTTCCCATTTCTCCACATCCTCTCCAGCATCTATAGTCTCCTGATTTGTTCATTTTGGCCACTCTGACTGGCGTGAGGTGATATCTGAGTGTGGTTTTGATTTGTATTTCCCTGGTAAGGAGCGACGTTGAACATCTTTTCATGTGCCTGTTGGCCATCCGGATGTCTTCTTTAGAGAAGTGTCTATTCATGTTTTCTGCCCATTTCTTCACTGGGTTATTTGTTTTTCGGGTGTGGAGTTTGGTGAGCTCTTTATAGATTTTGGATACTAGCCCTTTGTCCGATATGTCATTTGCAAATATCTTTTCCCATTCCGTTGGTTGCCTTTTAGTTTTGTTGGTTGTTTCCTTTGCTGTGCAGAAGCTTTTTATCTTCATAAGGTCCCAGTAATTCACTTTTGCTTTTAATTCTCTTGGCTTTGGGGATGTGTCGAGTAAGAGATTGCTACGGCTGAGGTCAGAGAGGTCTTTTCCTGCTTTCTCCTCTAGGGTTTTGATGGTTTCCTGTCTCACATTCAGGTCCTTTATCCATTTTGAGTTTATTTTTGTGAATGGTGTGAGAAAGTGGTCTAATTTCAACCTTCTGCATGTTGCTGTCCAGTTCTCCCAGCACCATTTGTTAAAGAGACTGTCTTTTTTCCATTGGATGTTCTTTCCTGCTTTGTCAAAGATGAGTTGGCCATACGTTTGTGGGTCTAGTTCTGGGGTTTCTATTCTATTCCATTGGTCTATGTGTCTGTTTTTATGCCAATACCATGCTGTCTTGATGATGACAGCTTTGTAGTAGAGGCTAAAGTCTGGGATTGTGATGCCTCCTGCTTTGGTCTTCTTCTTCAAAATTACTTTGGCTATTCGGGGCCTTTTGTGGTTCCATATGAATTTTAGGATTGCTTGTTCTAGTTTCGAGAAGAATGCTGGTGCAATTTTGATTGGGATTGCATTGAATGTGTAGATAGCTTTGGGTAGTATTGACATTTTGACAATATTTATTCTTCCAATCCATGAGCAGGGAATGTCTTTCCATTTCTTTAAATCTTCTTCAATTACCTTCATAAGCTTTCTATAGTTTTCAGCATACAGATCTTTCACATCTTTGGTTAGATTTATTCCTAGGTATTTTATACTTCTTGGTGCAATTGTGAATGGGATCAGTTTCTTTATTTGTCTTTCTGTTGCTTCATTGTTAGTGTATAAGAATGCAACTGATTTCTGTACATTGATTTTGTATCCTGCAACTTTGCTGAATTCATGTATCAGTTCTAGCAGACTTTTGGTGGAGTCTATTGGATTTTCCATGTATAATATGTCATCTGCAAAAAGCGAAAGCTTGACTTCATCTTTGCCAATTTTGATGCCTTTGATTTCCTTTTGTTGTCTGATTGCTGATGCTAGAACTTCCAGCACTATGTTAAACAACAGCGGTGAGAGTGGTCATCCCTGTCGTGTTCCTGATCTCAGGGAAAAAGCTCTCAGTTTTTCCCCATTGAGGATGATGTTAGCTTTGGGCTTTTCATAAATGGCTTTTATGATCTTTAAGTATGTTCCTTCTATCCCGACTTTCTCAAGGGTTTTTATTAAGAAAGGGTGCTGGATTTTGTCAAAGGCCTTTTCTGCATCGATTGACAGGATCATATGGTTCTTCTCTTTTTTTTTTTGTTAATGTGATGTATCACGTTGATTGATTTGCGAATGTTGAACCAGCCCTGCAGCCTAGGAATGAATCCCACTTGATCATGGTGAATAATTCTTTTTATATGCTGTTGAATTCGATTTGCTAGTATCTTATTGAGAATTTTTGCATCCATATTCATCAGGGATATTGGCCTGTAGTTCTCTTTTTTTACTGGGTCTCTTTCTGGTTTAGGAATCAAAGTAATTCTGGCTTCATAGAATGAGTCTGGAAGTTTTCCTTCCCTTTCTATTTCTTGGAATAGCTTGAGAAGGATAGGTATTATCTCTGCTTTAAACGTCTGGTAGAACTCCCCTGGGAAGCCATCTGGTCCTGGACTCTTATTTGTTGGGAGATTTTTGATAACCGATTCAATTTCTTCGCTGGTTATGGGTCTGCTCAAGCTTTCTATTTCCTCCTGATTGAGTTTTGGAAGCGTGTGGGTGTTTAGGAATTTGTCCATTTCTTCCAGGTTGTCCAATTCGTTGGCATATAATTTTTCATAGTATTCCCTGATAATTGTTTGTATCTCTGAGGGATTGGTTGTAATAATTCCATTTTCATTCATGATTTTATCTATTTGGGTCATCTCCCTTTTCTTTTTGAGAAGCCTGGCTAGAGGTTTGTCAATTTTGTTTATTTTTTCAAAAAACCAACTCTTGGTTTCGTTGATCTGCTCTACAGTTTTTTTAGATTCTATATTGTTTATTTCTGCTCTGATCTTTATTATTTCTCTTCTTCTGCTGGGTTTAGGCTGCTTTTGCTGTTCTGCTTCTATTTCCTTTAGGTGTGCTGTTAGATTTTGTATTTGGGATTTTTCTTGTTTCTTGAGATAGGCCTGGATTGCAATGTATTTTCCTCTCAGGACTGCCTTCGCTGCGTCCCAAAGCGTTTGGATTGTTGTATTTTCATTTTCGTTTGTTTCCATATATTTTTTAATTTCTTCTCTAATTGCCTGGTTGACCCACTCATTCGTTAGTAGGGTGTTCTTTAACCTCCATGCTTTTGGAGGTTTTCCAGACTTTTTCCTGTGGTTGATTTCAAGCTTCATAGCATTGTGGTCTGAAAGTATGCATGGTATAATTTCAATTCTTGTAAACTTCTGAAGGGCTGTTTTGTGACCCAGTATATGATCTATCTTGGAGAATGTTCCATGTGCACTCGAGAAGAAAGTATATTCTGTTGCTTTGGGATGCAGAGTTCTAAATATATCTGTCAAGTCCATCTGTTCCAACGTATCATTCAGGGCCCTTGTTTCTTTATTGACTGTGTGTCTAGATGATCTATCCATTTCTGTAAGTGGGGTGTTAAAGTCCCCTGCAATGACCACATTCTTATCAATAAGGTTGCTTATGTTTATGAGTAGTTGTTTTATATATTTGGGGGCTCCAGTATTCGGCGCGTAGATATTTATAATTGTTAGCTCTTCCTGATGGATAGACCCTGTGATTATTATATAATGCCCTTCTTCATCTCTTGTTACAGCCTTGAATTTAAAGTCTAGTTTGTCTGATATAAGTATGGCTACTCCAGCTTTCTTTTGGCTTCCAGTAGCATGATAAATAGTTCTCCATCCCCTCACTCTCAATCTAAAGGTGTCCTCAGATCTAAAATGAGTCTCTTGTAGACAACAAATAGATGGGTCTTGTTTTTTTATCCATTCTGATACCCTATGTCTTTTGGTTGGCGCATTTAATCCATTTACATTCAGTGTTATTATAGAAAGATATGGGTTTAGAGTCATTGTGATGTCTGTATGTTTTATGCTTGTAGTGATGTCTCTGGTACTTTGTCTCACAGGATCCCCCTTAGGATCTCTTGTAGGGCTGGTTTCGTGGTGACAAATTCCTTCAGTTTTTGTTTGTTTGGGAAGACCTTTATCTCTCCTTCTATTCTAAATGACAGACTTGCTGGATAAAGGATTCTCGGCTGCATATTTTTTCTGTTTAGCACACTGAAGATATCGTGCCAATCCTTTCTGGCCTGCCAAGTTTCAAAAGAGAGATCAGTCACGAGTCTTATAGGTCTCCCTTTATATGTGAGGGCACGTTTATCCCTTGCTGCTTTCAGAATTTTCTCTTTATCCTTGTATTTTGCCAGTTTCACTATGATATGTCGTGCAGAAGATCGATTCAAGTTACGTCTGAAGGGAGTTCTCTGTGCCTCTTGGATTTCAATGCCTTTTTCCTTCCCCAGGTCAGGGAAGTTCTCAGCTATAATTTCTTCAAGTACCCCTTCAGCACCTTTCCCTCTCTCTTCCTCCTCTGGGATACCAATTATGCATATATTATTTCTTTTTAGTGTATCACTTAGTTCTCTAATTTTCCCCTCATACTCCTGGATTTTTTTATCTCTCTTTCTCTCAGCTTCCTCTTTTTCCATAACTTTATCTTCTAGTTCACCTATTCTCTCCTCTGCCTCTTCAATCCGAGCCGTCGTGGTTTCCATTTTGTTTTGCATTTCGTTTAAAGCGTTTTTCAGCTCCTCGTGACTGTTCCTTAGTCCCTTGATCTCTGTAGCAAGAGATTCTCTGCTGTCCTGTATACTGTTTTCCAGCCCAGCGATTAATTTTATGACTATTATTCTAAATTCACTTTCTGTTATATTATTTAAATCCTTTTTGATCAGTTCATTAGCTGTTGTTATTTCCTAGAGATTCTTCTGAGGGGAATTCTTCTGTTTGGTCATTTTGGATAGTCCCTGGAGTGGTGAGGACCTGCAGGGCACTTCCCCCGTGCTGTGGTGTATAACTGGAGTTGGTGGGCGGGGCCGCAGTCAGACCTGATATCTGCCCCCAGCCCACCGCTGGGGCCACAGTCAGACTGGTGTGTGCCTTCTCTTCCCCTCTCCTAGGGGCAGGATTCACTGTGGGGTGGCGTGGCCCGTCTGGGCTACTTGCACACTGCCAGGCTTGTGTTGCTGGGGATCTGGCGTATTAGCTGGGGTGGGTAGGCAAGGTGAACGGGGGCAGGAGGGGCAGGCTTAGTTCGCTTCTCCTTAGGTGATCCACTTCAGGAGGAGCCCTGTGGCAGCGGGAGGGAGTCAGATCCGCTGCCGGAGGTTTGGTTCCACAGGAGCACAGAGTTGGGTGTTTGCACGGAGCAAGCAAGTTCCCTGGCAGGAACTGGTTCCCTTTGGGATTTTGGCTGGGGGATGGGCGGGGGAGATGGCGCTGGTGAGCGCCTTTGTTCCCCGCCAAGCTGAGCTCTGTTGTCCGGGGGCTCAGCAGCTCTCCCTCCCTTTGTCCTCCAGCCTTCCCGCTTTCCGAGCAGAGCTGTTAACTTATGACCTCCCAGACGCTAAGTCGCGCTTGCTGTCGGAACACAGTCTGTCCGGCCCCTCCGCTTTTGCCAGCCAGACTCGGGGGCTCTGCTTGGCCGGCGAGCCGCCCCCTCCGCCCCGGCTCCCTCCCGCCAGTCCGTGGAGCGCGCACCGCCTCGCCGCCCTTCCTACCCTCTTCCGTGGGCCTCTTGTCTGGTCTGCGCTTGGCTCCGGAGACTCTGTTCTGCTAATCCTCTAGCGGTTTTCTGGGTTATTTAGGCAGGTGTAGGTGGAATCTCAGTGATCAGCAGGACGTGCGGTGAGCCCAGCGTCCTCCTAAGCCGCCATCTTCTGGTTTCCTTCATTCTTAAAAAGCTTTATAGTTTGATGTAGTCTCATTTGTTTATTTTTGCTTTTACTCCCTTTGCCTGAGGAGACAGTTCTGAAAAAATTAAGATCAATGTTAAAGCGCTTAATACCGTTTTTTTTGTCTTTGGGATTTTTATTATGTCCAGTATTACCTTTAATTCTTTAATCCATTTTGAGCTTATTTCATATTTGGTGGAAGAAAGTGGTCCAGTTTCATTCTTCTGCATGTAGCTATCCAATTTTCCCAGTATTATTTATGAAAAGATGGCCTTTTCCCCATTATAAATTCTTGTCTTTTCTGTTGAAGTATAATTTACTGTATACATGTGGGTTTATTTATGGACTTTCTATTCTGTTCTATTGATCCATATGTGTGTATGTATTAGTGCCAGTACCATATTGTTTTCATTACTAGAGCTTTGTAGTATAGTTTGAAGTCAGGGAATGTGATACCTCTTCTTTCTCAAGATTGTTTTGGTTATTTGGGAATTTTCGTGGTTCCATACAATTTTTAGAATTATCTTTTAGTTCCATAAAAATTGCCATTGATATTTTGATAGAGATTGCATTGAATTTATAGCTTACTTTGGTAGTATGGACATCTTAACAATATTTATTTTTCCAATTCATGACTACAGTATGTATTTCCTTTATTTCTGTCTTCAATTTTTCATCAATGTCTTATGGTTTATAGAGTACTGGTCTTTCACCTTCTTCTCTAAATTTATTTCTAAATATTTTAGTCTTCTTACTGTAATTGCAAGTGACATTTTTAAAATTCTCTTTCAGATTATTCATTTGTGTATAGAAATGCAAAGATTCATGCATATTTTATATCCTGAAGCTTTAGTGAATTCATTTATTAGTCTAGTAAGTTTTATTTGATGGAGTCTTTAGGATTTTTTGTATATAGTATGTCATCTACAAATAGTGACAGTTTTATTTATTTTCCAATTTGGATGCTGTTTATTTCTTTTCTGATTGCTGTGGCTAGGACTTCTAAGACTATATTAAATAAAATTAATGAGATCTTGTCTTATTCCTGATCTTAAAGGAAACACTCTCAGCTTTTCACCATTCATATGGTGTTAGCTTTTTATGATATTTTTAATCATAAATGGATGTTGAATTTTGTCAAATGTTTTTTCTATCTACTTTAGATGATCATATGATTTTTATTATATTTTTTGTTAATATAATGTATCAACACTAATTGATTTGTAGATTTTGAACCATCCTTGCATCCTTGGAATAAATCCCACTGCATTACAGTGTATGATTCTTTTAACATACTATTGAATTTAGTTTGCCAATATTTTTTTCAGGATATTTGCATTTATGTTCAACAGGAATACTGGACTAATATTTTGTTTCCTTTTTTATTTGTGGTGTCCTTATTTGGTTTTGGTATTAGGGTAATGCTGAGCCTTGCAAAACAAGTTTGCCAGAATTCCTTCCTATTCAATTTTTTAAAAAAAATTTTGAGAAGTATGGGTACTAACTCTTCTTTACATGCTTGCTGGTTTACCCTAAAAAACCATCTGGTCCTGGAGGGGAAATTTTTAAATTACTGATTCAATTTCATTACTGGTAATTGGTCTATTCAGAATTCTATTTCTTCCTGATCTTTCTTAGAAGGTGTGTGTTTCCAAGAATTTATCCATTTTTCTAGGTTGTCCCATTTGTTGTCATATATATATATTTTTTATTGCTCTTATGATCCTTTGCATTTCTGTGGAATCATTTGTAACTTCTTCTATTTCACTTCTGATTTTACGTATTTGGGCCTTTTTTTTTTCCCCCTTGATGCATCTGGATAAAGGTTTGTTAATTTTGTTTAACTTTTCAAAACACTACATCTTAGTTTCATTGATATTTTATGTATTTTTTTTGGTCTCATTTCACTGATTTTCATTCTTATCTTCATTATTTCCTTCTTTCTACTAACTTTGGGCTTTGCTTGTTCTTATTTTTCCAGTTCCTATATATGAAAGGTTAGATTGTTTATTTGAAATTTTTCTTGTTTCCTGATGTAGGCCTATATTGCTCCAAACTTTCCTCCTAGAACTGCTTTTGCTGCATCCCATAGATTTGGAACATTGTGTTTGCATTTTCAATTTCCTCAAAGTATTATTTTATTTCTTCTTTGATTTCTTAGTTGACCCACTAGTTGTTCGTCAGCATATTGTTTAGCCTCCATGGGTTTATGGGTTTTTTTCAGTTTTCTTCTTGTAATTGAATTTCTACTTTCATACCATTGTAGTCAGAAAAATACTTATTTGATATGAATTTACTTTTTTTGAATTATCCAGACTTGTTTTGTGGCCTAACATGCAATCTATCCTAAAGAATGTTATATGAGCACTTGAAAAGAATGTGTATTCTGCTTTTTCAGAAAGAATGATCTGTATATATCTATAAGTCCATTTTGTCTAATGTGTCTTTTATTGCCAATGTTTCCTTATTGATTTTCAGCCTAGATGGTCTATCCATTGATGTAAGTGTGGTATCAAAGTCTTGGTTATTATATTACTGTTATTTTCTCTCTTCCTATTTATTAATATGTGTCATACATGTAGGTGCCTTTATGCTAGGTACATAGATAGTTACAAGTGTTATACTCTTTTTAGATTGATCCCTTTATCATTATGTAATGCCTTTATTTGTCTCCTGTTACAGTCTTTGTTTAAAGTATATTTTGTCTGATATAAGTATTGATAGCACAGCTTTTTATTTGTATTTGCAGGGAATATCTTTTTCCATGCCTTCTCTTACATTTTGTGTGTCTTTAGATCTGAAATGAGTGTCATGTAGCCAGCATATAATTTTTTTTCCATTCAGCTCTGTCCTTTGATTGGAATATTTAGTCAATTTATATTTAAGGTAATTACACTTACTGCCATTTTGTTGATTGTTTTCTCGTTGTTTTTGTTGTTTTTGTCTGTTTCTTGTTAATCCTCTTGTTCTCTTGATTTATGATTTGGTGACTTTCAGATAATGTTTATATATAATATCTAATGCATATAGCTGTGTATTTTAAGTTGATAGATGTCTAAGATCAAGCCCATCCTAAAAAGCACTACATTTTTACTACCCTGACCAACATTCTACATTTTTAACATCATGTTTTACATCTTATTTTATGTATACTTTGACAAATTATTGTAAGTCTAGATGGTTTTACTACATTTTCCTTTTAAGCTTCATACTAGCTATGTAGGTGGTTGATCCACTACCTTTAATATGTATTTGCCTTACTAGTGAGACGTTCTTCTTTCATAATTTTTCTTATTTTAATCTTTTCTTTTCAATCTTAAAAAAAGTCCCTTTAACAATTCTTATAAGAACAATTTAGTGACTATAAACTCCTTTAGCTTTTGCTTGCCTAGGAAACTCATTATTTCTCAATTCTGAGTGATAACTTTGCCAGGTGGAGTATTTTTAGTTGAAAGTGTATTTTTTTTAGCATTTTGAATATATTGTGCCACTCCTTTTTGGCCTGTAAAGTTTTTGCTGGGAAATCAGCCTGTAGTCTTATGGGGGTTCTTGTTTATATAATTATCTCTTGCTACTTTATCTTGCTATTAATTATCTCTTGCTACTTTAAAAAAAAATATTTCAAGTTTTTATTTAAATTTCATTAGTTAACATTTAGGGTAGTATTAGTTTCAGGAGTAGAATTTAGTGACTCATTACTTACATAAAACAAGTGCTCTCCTTAATAATACCCATCACCCAGTTAATCAATCTACCCTCCACCTCCCCCTTTCTCCCAGGAACCATAGTTTGTCTATAGTTAAGAGTCTGTTTTATAGTTTGCATCTCTCTTTATTTTTTTTCACTCCATATGGTCATCCTTTTAATTTCTTAAATTCCACATATGTATGAAATTATATGGTATTTGTCTTTCTCTGACTGACTTATTTCACTTAGAATAATACACTCTAGCTCCATCCATGTCATTGCAAATTCCAAGATTTCATTCTTTTTTTATGGCTGAGTAACATTCCATTGTATTTAGGTACCACCTTTTCTTTATCCATTCATCAGTCAGTGGACATTTGGGCACTTTCCATAATTGGGTATGATAACGCTGCTATAAACATCAGGGTTCATGTATTCCTTTGTTTCAGTATTTTTGTATCCTTTGCATAAATACCTAATAGTGCAATTGCTGTATTGTAGGGTAGTTCTATTTTTATTATTTTGAGGAACCTATATACTGTTTTACAGTGTGGCAACACCACTTTGCATTCCCACCAACAGTATAAGAGGGTTCCCCTTTCCCCACATCCTTACTAACACCTATTGTTTCCTGTGTTGTTCATTTTAGCCATTCTGACAAGTGTGAGGTGATACCTAATTGTAATTTTGATTTGTATTTCCCTGATGATGAGTGATGTTGACCATCTTTTTATGTGACTGTTAGCCATCTGTATGTCGTCTTTGGAAAAATGTCTATTCATGTCTCTGCCCATTTCTTAACTAGATTATTTGTTTTTTTAGGTGTTGAATTTGATAAGTTCTTTATAGATTTTGGATACTCTTTATCAGATATGTCGTTCGCAAATATATTCTCCCATTCCAAAGGTTGATTTTAAGTTTTATTGACCGTTTCCTTTGCTGTGCAGAAGATTTTATCTGGGTGAAATCCTAATAGTTCATTTTTCTTTTGTTTTCCTAGACTCCAGTGACATGTATAGTAAGAATTTGCTATGGCCAATGTCAAAGAGATTGCTGTCTGTGTTCTCTTCTAGGATTTTCATGGTTTCCTGTCTCATATTTAGGTCTTTCATTTATTTTGAATTTTTTTGTGTGTATGGTGTAAGAAGTTATACAATTTCATTCTTCTGCACATTGCTGTCCAGATTTCCCAACACCATTTGTTGAATAGACTGTCCTTTTCCATCGGACATTCTTTCCTGCTCAAAGATGAGTTGATTATATAGTTGTGAGTCCATTTCTGGGTTTTCTATTCTGTTCCATTGATCTATGTGTCTGTTTTTGTGCCAGTCCCATACTGTCTTGATGACTACAGCTTTGTAATACAGCTTGAAGTCTGGAATTGTGATGCCTCCAGATTTGCTTTTCTTTTACAAAATCGTTTTGCCTATTCAGAGTCTTTCGTGGTTCTATACAAATTTTATGATTGTTCTAGCTCTGTGAAAAATGCTATTGGTATTTTTATAGAGATTGCATTAAATATGTAGATTTCTCTGGGTAGCATAGACATTTTAACAATACTTGTTCTTCCAATCCATGAGCATGAAATCTTTTTCCATTTATTTGTGTCTTCTTCAATTTCTTTCATAAGTGTTCTAGAGTTTTCAGCATACACATTTTTCACCTCTTTGGTTAGGTTTACTCCTAGGTATCTTAAGTTATTTGGTCCAATTGTAAATGGGATCAATTCCTTGATTTCTCTTTCTGCTGCTTCATTATTGGCTTATAGAAATGCAACAGAGTTTTGTACATTGATTTTGTTTCCTGTGACTTTACTGAATTCATGTATCAGTTGTAGCAACTTTTTGGCAGAATCTTTCAGGTTTTCTCCATAGCGTATCATGTCATCTGTGAATAAAGTTTGACTTCTTCCTTGTCAATTTGGATTCCTTTCTTTTTTTTTTTTTTTTTTTTTGTCTTCTGGTTGCTGAGGCTAGGAATTCCAGTACTATGTGAACAAGAGTGGTGAAAGTGGACATCCCTGTCATGTTCCTGACATTAGGGGGAAAACTCTCAGATTTTTCCCATTGAGGATATTAGCTGTGGGTCTTTCCTATATGGCCTTTATAATGTTGAAATATGTTCCTTCTATCCCTACTTTCTTGAGGGTTTTTATCAAGAAAGCCTGCTGAATTCTGTAATGCTTTTTTCTGAACCTATTGAGAGGATCATGTGGTTCTTATCCTTTCTTCTATTAATTTGGTGTATCATGTTGTTTGATTTGTGAATATTAAATTACCCTTGCAGCCTAAGAGTAAATCCCACTTAATCTTGGTGAATAATTCTTTTAATGTACTGTTGGATTTGATTTGCTAGTATTTTGTTGAGAATTTTTACATCCATGTTGATCAGGGATATTGGCCTGTAATTCTCTCTTATAGTGGGGTCTTTGTCTGGTTTTGGAATAAAGGTAATGCTGGCCTCAGAAATAATTTGGAAGTTTTCCTTCCATTTCTATTTTTTGGAATAGTTTAAGAAGAATAGATATTAACTCTTCTTTAAATGTTTGGTAGAAATTGCCTATGAAGCCATCTGGCCTTGGACTCCTGTTTGTTGGCAGATTTTTTATTACTGATCCAGTTTCTTTACTGGTTATGGTCTGTTTAAGTTTCCTATTTATTTCTGTTTCAGTTTTGGTAGTTTCTATATTTCTAGGAATTTATCCATTTCTTCCAGATCACCTAATTTGTTGGTATAAAATTTTTCATAATATTTCTAATAATTTTTTCTATTACTGTGGTGTTGGTTGTGATCTCTCCTCTCTCATTCATGATTTTATTTATTTGGGTTATTTCTATTTTCTTTCTGTTAAGTCTTGCTAAGGGTTTATCAATTTTGTTAATTCTTTGAAAAAAAGCAGCTCATGATTACATTAATCTGTTCTACTGGTTTTTGTTTTTTTCTATATCATTTATATCTTCTCTATCTTTATTATTTACCTTTTTCTACTGGCTTTATGCTTCATTTGTTATTCTTTTTCTAGCTCCTTTAGGTGTAAGGTTAGATTGTATATTTGAGATTTGTCTTGATTCTTTTTAAAAAAATTTTTTAACGTTTATTCATTTTTTGATAGAGACAGAGCATGAGTGGGGGAGGGGCAGAGAACAAGGGAGACACACAATCTGAAGCAGGCTCCAGGCTCTGAACTGACAGCACAAACCCCGATGCGGGGCTCAAACTCACGTACTGTGAGATCATGACCTGAGCTGAAGTCGGACGCCCAACCGACTGAGCCACCAGGCACCCTGTCTTGATTCTTGATATAGGCCTGTATTGCTATATACTTCCCTCTTATTACCACTTTTGCTGCGTCACAAAGGTTTTGGACCATCCTGTTTTCATTATCATTTGTTTCCATGTATTTTTTTTTCTTTTTTCTTTAATTTCTTGGTTAACCCATTCATTATTTAGTAGGATGTTCTTTAGCCTATAGATATTTATGGTCTCTCCAAATTTTTTTTTGTGGTCGACTTCGTTTCATAGCATTGTCTGAAAATATGCATGGTATTATCTCAATCTTTTTGTACTTGTTGAGGGCTGATTTGTGACCCAGTATGTGATCTGTTCTGGAGAATGTCCCATGTGAACTTGAAAGATAAAAAGCTTCTGCACTGCAAAGGAAACAATCAACAAAACTAGAAGGCAACCAACGGAATGGGAAAAGATATTTGCAAATGACATATCAGCAAAGGGCTAATATCCAAAATCTATAAAGAACTCACCAAACTCCACACCCAAAAAACAAATAATCCAGGGGAGAAATGGGCAGAAAACATGAATAGACACTTCTCTAAAGAAGACGTCCAGATGGCCAACAGGCACATGAAAAGATGTTCAACTCACTCTTCATCAGGGAAATACAAATCAAAACCACACTCAGGTACCACCTCACGCCAGTCAGAGTGGCTAAAATGAACAAATCAGGAAACTATAGATGCTGGCAAGGATGTGGGGAAATGGGAACCCTCTTGCACTGTTGGTGGGAATGCAAACTGGTGCAGCTGCTCTGGAAAACAGTGTGGAGTTTCCTCAAAAAATTAAAAATAGGTCTACCCTATGACCCAGCAATAGCACTGCTAGGAATTTTCCCAAGGGATACAGGAGTGCTGATGCATAGGGGTACTTGTACCCCAATGTTTAAGGCAGCACTTTCAACAATAGCCAAATTATGTTAAGAGCCTAAATGTCCATCAACTGATGAATGGATAAAGAAATTGTGGTTTATATACACAATGGAATACTACATGGCAATGAGAAAGAATGAAATATGGTCTTTTGTAGCAATGTACATGGAACTGGAGAGTGTTATGCTAAGTGAAATAAGTATACAGAGAAAGACAGATACCATATATTTTCACTCTTACGTGGATCCTGAGAAACTTAACAGAAGACCATGGGGGAGGTGAAGGAAAAAAAAAGTTAGAGAGGGAGGGAGCCAAAACATAAAAGACTTAAAAACTGAGAACAATCTGAGGGTTGATGGGGGGTGGAAGGGAGGGGAGGGTGGGTGATGGGTATTGAGGAGGGCATCTGTTGGGATGAGCACTGGGTGTTGTATGGAAACCAATTTGACAATAAATTTCATATTAAAAAAAAAGAAAAGAATGTGTATTCTGCTGCTGTAGGATGAAATGTTCTGAATATATCTGGTAAGTGCATCTGGTCCAGTGTGTCATTCAGAGCCATTGTTTCCTTGTGGATTTTCTGCTTAGATGATCTTTCTGTTAATGTGGTGTTAAAGTCCCCTTCTATTGTATTATTATCAAGGAGTTCCTTTATATTTATTATTAATTTTTTGTATATTTGGGTTCCTCCAAATTGGGTGCATAAATATTTATGGGTGCATAAATATTTACAATTGTTAGATCCTCTTTTTGGATAGACCACTTTATGTTGATACAGTGCCGTTCTTCATCTCTGGCCTTTGGTTTAAAATGTAGTTTATGTGATAGAAGTATGGCTACTCTAGATTTCTTTTGACATTCATTAGCATGAGAAATATTTCTCCATCCCCCACTTTCCATCTGTGTATGTGTTTAGGTCTAAAATGAGTCTCTTATAGGCAACATACTGATGTGTCTTTTTTAAAAATCCAGTATGTCACCCTATGTCTTTTGGTTGGAGAATTTAGTCCATTTACTTTCTAAGTGATTATTGATAGATATGAATTTAGTGTCATTTTATTACTTGTTAAGTCATTGTTTCTGGATATTTCTCTGTTCCTTTCTAGTCTTTGATCCTTTCATTCTTTCTATCCCAAAGAGGTCCGTTTTATATTCCTTGTGGGCCTGTTTTAGTGGTCATGAAGTCCTTTAGTTTTGTTTGTCCGGGAATTTCTTTATCTTTCCTTCTATTCTGAATGAAGCTTTTCTAGATAAAGAATTCTTGGCTTTCTATTTTTCCCATTCATCACGTTGAATATATCATGCTGCTCTCCTCTGGCCTGCGAAGTTATTGTGGAGATATCTGCTGCCAACCTTGTTTGTCTTCCCTTGTAAGTTAGGGACTTCTTTTTTCTTGCTGCTTTTAAGACTTTTTTTTTTATATTTTGCAAATTTAACTACAATATGTCTTGGTGTTGGCCTGCTTGTGTTGATTTTGATGGGAATTCTCTGTGTCTCCTGTACTTTGATGTCTGTTTCTTTCCACAGATTGGGAAAGTCTTAAGCTATAATTTCTTCCAATAAACCTTCTGCCCCTTTTTCCCTCTCTTGCTCTTCTTGGACTCCTATGATATGAATGTTTTTATGCTTTATGGCATTGCTGAGTTCTCCATTCAATGAGCCCACTTTGGTGATCCAATATTTTCCTTTGCCTCTTCTTTTCAGCTTCATTATTTTCATAATTTTATCTTCTGTATCACTTATTTATTCCTGTGATTCTTCCATCCTTGTAATTACATGCAGTCATTTTCACGTCTCAGTTATAGCATTGTTTATTTTGACCTGATTAGTTCTTAGGCCTTTTATCACTCAAGCTCAGATAGTATACTTTTGATTTGTTCTTTAAATTCTGGCTTGGGCACTGGGTGTTGTATGGAAACCAATTTGACAATAAATTTCATATTAAAAGATAAACAAAAAAATTTAAGTCAATGAAAATTGTAAATAAATAAATTAATACATAAATTAATTAATTAATTCTGGCTTGGGGCACCTGGGTGGCTCCTTTGGTTAAGCGTCCAACTTTGGCTCAATTCATGATCTCAGGGTTCCTGGGTTCAGGCCCCACATTGGTCTCTGTGCTGACAGCTCAGAACCTGGAGCCTGATTCAGATTCTATCTCCCCCTCTCTGTGCTTCTCACTCACTCACACTCTGTCCCCCTCTCTCTCACAAAAATAAATAAACTTCAAAAAAATAAATTCTGGCTTAAAAATATTACTTATATTTGTTTCTATTAGATCCCTGGCTGTGACCTTTTCTTGTTCTTTCTTTTGAGATGAATTTTTCTGTCTTGGTATTTTGTCTAGGTCTCTGTCTTCTGTGTGTTAGGAAAATCTGTTATGTTTCCTGCTCCTAAAAGTAATGGCTTGGTGAAGAAGCAGGCCTATACTGTCCAGGGCCTTCAGTTTCAGGAAGGGTCTCTGGTGTATGCTGTGTGCACTCTGCTGCTGTGTTTGACTGGTCTTTCCCTCGGGTCAGTCCTTTGCAGCGTTTCTCCTTGCCTGAAGTGGAGTTTTTGGACCTTGGCCAGAGTGTGGTGAGCTTTAAGTAGGTGTTCTCTGGTCTGCTTGTTAAAAGACACCTGAGGATGCTATTTACACTAGAACTGAAGTTTTGCAAAACTCTATGGTCAGTAGATGTGGTACGTGTGGGGGTTTGTGCTGGTCTTTCCGGAGAGGGGCCCACTACTATGATTTTCAGTCACACTTGCCCTAGAAAAGCAGAGCACATGGGGTGGGGCTTGGTATAGGCCATTTAGACCACAACTGTTCGTGCTGTGCTGCTCCCTGAAGCCAGATTATGCTGATGGGTAGGAGAGAGAAATGGCACTAGTGTCTCCCCTCCCAGAGAGGGGAGTTCATGCCCACTGCTGTCCAGAAATCCCTCCCAGAAGAGCAGACAATAGTCCTTTGTTTGTCCAAGGTGTCCCTCAGAATCACTGCCTTCACACCTGTGTCTGGATTGTCTGACCTTCTGGCAGTGCAGTATACCTGTGTTATATCCCTGACAGGCCAGCTGAGCTTTAGAACTCTTTAAAGCTTTAGGGACCTGGTATACCCAGAGCTGCACCAGTCCTCTGAGGGAGGGTCTTGCCATGCTGGGACTAATGCAGTTTTGTCCCATAATGGCAGTTGCACCAAAGCACACAGGTGTGGATTTGGACAAAAGTGTAGCAAAGAGCCGGTGTTCAGGTTAGCTGCCCTCAGCAGATGTCTCTGCACCTATGTTGAGGGGTGAGGGATGGTAATGGCCCCACCAGCTCTTTTGTCCCTGGAAAGGCAATGCTACCTCTCCTGGATGTGCTCTAAGAAGGGGGACTCCCCCAGTGCATCCCAGGGGATTCTCAGATTTGCCATACACTACAGGGCTATCTGTTCTCTGTTTCCACAGGAGCTATGCAGTGCCCACTGGTCTCCACACTGGCAATGCTGAGGACCTCTAAAACTCTTTGAGCCCCACTTGTAAAAACTCACAAAAATGAGCTTCTCTCTTTTTTCCACTTAGTGTCTTTGGGGAAGTGTTTTCCTTGTGCAATCCCCAATCCCCCATGCGCTCCTCACTCCCCTGATGTCTCTTGTCTCCTTTTGTGATCAGGTCTTCCTCTCCTCCACAGCACCCATGATCCTTTCCTCCCCCAAATCATGTCTCCTCACCTCCTACCTTCCATGATGTGGCCTCTTCAATCCCTCAAGTTGTGCGTTTTGTTCTGTCAGTCCTCAGATCGATTTCTTGGGTACTTAGAATGATTTATAATTTATCTAGTTGTGTTCAAGGAACAAAGCAAGCCCAGGGTCCTCCTCCTACTCTGCCATCTTTCCTCCTAACCTGTATCCCTCTCCTCCTTCAGCTTTTAAGATTATCTATCTTTAGCTGTTGACACTTTGACTATAATGTGTTTTAGTGTGGGTCTCTTTGGGGTCATCTTGTTGGGGACTCTCTGACCTTCCTAAACTTGGATGTTTGTTTCTTTCACCAAGTTAGGAAGGTTTTCAGCCACTATTTCTTCAAATACATATTCTGTTCCTTTCTTTCTTTCTTCTCCTTCTGCAAACCCAATTATGTTAATGTTAATATGTTTGAATTTGTCCAGAGTTCCCTTAAACTATCTTCATTCTTTAAAAAACTTTTTCTTTTTTGTTCCAACTGGGTAATTTCTATTAGCCTGTCTTCCAGATCACATATGGGTTCTGCATCATCTAGTCTGCTATTGATTACCTGTAGTCTATTTTAATGTTAGTTGTTGTTTTCTTCATGTTTAATTGGTTCTTTAAGTTCTGTTGAAGTTTTCATGGTTTATGCATTCTTCTTCCAAGTTTTATGAGACTTTTTATCACAATTACTTTGAACTCGTTATCAGGTAGATTGTTTGTCTCATTTATTTATTTTTCTGAGATATTGTCTTAATCTTTCATTTGTAACATACTCCTCTGTTTCCTCATGTTACCCAACTCTCTGTATTTGATGCTACATATTAGGAGCTGACGATCAGTAATCTCTTGGTCTTAAAGTAGTGGCTTTATGCAGAAAATGTCTGCGATGTCTTCAGCTCAGTGGGCTTTTGTATAACCTGTAATCACTGGAAATCTGGGTTTTTTTTCCCCTTTCAGTAGCTAATGTAGCTATTTTTCTTCCTTTTCTAGGTTTGCTGTCTGTAGAACTAGGTCATGTCAACATTTCCCTAACCTGTATCAAACAGTTTCCAATGATTGGGAAAGTCAGAGTTTTAAAAACCTATCAGGGTGGGTTCCATTACTATGCTGATAGTAAGTATCAGAATAACAGCTTGGCTCTGTATGCCAGATATTTTCTTCCTGTAGCTGATGGGTATTACACTTGTGCTTTATTGAAATAAATAGTTTTCTACAATATTTTATTAGATCTTGATTTTATTTGGCTTGTGGATACACATACTTATTTCAGTCAACCTGTAAACTATTTTATTTCAGTTAATAGATATCTACCTATATTTGTATTATTTTGTTTTGAGGCAGTAGTTATTGTTATATGCTTTTTAATGTACCAAGTAATTTTAAGACTTTAATTAAATACACTGATATTAAGAAAAACTTCTTTAAGTAAAATCTATTTCCCTTAGGGAAATTTAGAGAGTCAAATTGTAATTCCTTTTGGTAGTCATATTTGTTATTTTTCCTGAGGTGGCAGCTTTGACAATATGTAGGGTCAGAGAACCAATTTGGGTTTTGTAATAGGCATTTTATTCCCAAGTAAATTATTGAAAGAAGATTAAAAAAAATTATGAGTATAAAATAGCTGATAACATTATAATAAATAAGGATGTAATCTGGTTGTCTTTGTGTTTCCTAACCTACACTTCTTGTTTCATACAGTGCTTTAGATTTTGTGTAGATGTAAACATCTAGGTGATTAGAGATGTCGCTTTTCTCAAAAATATTTGATGCAAATTTAAGATAGGTTTTATTTTGTGGATATGACTAGGAAGGGAAGAAATAGTAAACAAAGTACAGAAAATATTTCTGAACAGACTCATAGGTGCTCAGATGGGACAAATTATAAAATCTTTGTACCATGTACACATTCCAAATAATTACCTTTTTCTAGGCCCCTGGAAAAGGAAGAACTTGGTTTGGCTCCACTGCAAAGCCCTTTCCAGCTAGAACAGTCAATAAAATGTTTGACTGCAATGTACCCCTTTGTAATTTCAGGCAATGAATGAGGATCTTTGAGTCCGTGTCTTTTTATTAAGTAAGGTTTTTTTTAAATAATATATGGTAAGAGGACATCCTTAGGAATAAAATGCATAAAATAATAAAAATCTTGAAAAATTGTTTTCAAGAAAAGCTGCTGAAAGAAAAATACATTGTGTACTATGTTTGTAAATTTCCACAGTGAAGACATCATGAGGACAGATTATTGGAAGTAATTGGTTTTAAGATCAAGGAAATTGTGCTTTCTGTTTTAAAGCAGTTTATTTTGGAAGGATAATTGGTTTGGTGCATTAAGGAATATGTTTTCAATTCATTGCTTAACAAAATAGGTACATGTGAAAGAGAGAATGATTCTTTTCTCCTGTTCTTTAGGACATCACTGCTGCAAATGCTTTGAGATTTTACACTAAACATGGAAAAAATTTTTAATTATTTAAAAATTCTTAGGTGTGCTATTTACAAATACCAATAGTCTATATTTATTTAAGCTTATATTTATATCAAAGTTTTCCAAAGTTTTTTTCTACTTACTACATTTAACCATATTTGCATAAGGTGGGCAGACAGGAATTAGTATCAATTTACTTAAGAGAAATAAGCCTCAGGGAGAATAAGTAGGTAGTGGGGCAATATTGAGAATTTTTCTTCTGAACTCCGGTGCATGGGTTTGTCTCCTCTTCACAAAGGCATGTATCCTGGATTTCTAGGATAGCATTTGCACTATTTTCTGGTGACTAGAACATAGTGAAACTAACTGTAAATAACTTCAATTAAGTCAGGATATCATTCTCAAATCTAGACCAGGCTTTCCCATCAAGACTAGTTCATATTCTTTTCTGTCATTTTTTTCTTCAAAAACATTCTAATGAAATAAGAAAGTTTTGGAATTAATGTAGCCCTTAAAATTGGTTAAACTTCTTACATATTATAAAGAATAAGCTGGAGAAGTATTCTTGCAGAAACGGTCTCTAAAATCAAACAAAATCAAACAGATCTTCTAGTTTCTAGTAGAGTATATGGAGTAACTGTAAAAGCACCTTACTTTGCCTTGTAGATTTTGTACCCATGAGAAAATTGCATGTCTGCTCCCTTTAAACTTTGAATAGCAGTAACCTCCAGTTTCCCACAAATTCCCCTTGATTGGTTAAGGACAGAACCATATATTCTCAATCTTTCCATCCATATATCAATACTTTTATTTGGAGTATTTGGAGTATTACCCTGGATTATCCATGTGTCTTGCAACACTGCAAGTCCTTTGCCATGGGGACCAGGTCCAGTTTGTTGACTTGTATTGTCTGAACTTATCACTGGGCCTTAAATGCTTTGCTATGGTCTGAATGTTTGTGTCCCCCTGAAATTCACTTGTTCAAGTCTTGACACTCAATGTGATGGTGTCAGAAGGTGGACATTTGGAAGATGATTAAGTCATGAGGATGAAGTCTTTTTTTTTAATATGAAATTTATTATCAAATTGGTTTCTATACAACACTCAGTGCTCATCACAACAGGTGCCCTCCTCAATACCCACCACCCATCCTCCCCTCCCTCCCACCCCCTATCAACCTCAGTTTGTTCTCAGTTTTTAAGAGTCTCTTATGGTTTGCCTCCTTCCCTCTCTGTAACTTTTTTTCCCCCTTGCCCTCCCACATGGTCTTCTGTTAAGTTTCTCAGGATCCACATAGGAGTGAAAACATATGGTATCTGTCTTTCTCTGTATGACTTACTTCACTTAGCATAACACTCTCCAGTTCCATCCACATTGTTACAAAAGGCCATATTTCATTCTTTCTCATTGCCATGTAGTAATCCACTGTGTATATAAACCACAATTTCTTTATCCATTCATCAGTTGATGGACATTTAGGCTCTTTCCATAATTTGGCTATTGTTGAAAGTGCTGTTATAAACATTGGGGTACAAGTGCCCCTATGCATCAGCACTCCTGTTTCCCTTCTTTATGCATGAGATTAGTGCTCTATAAAACAGACCTCACTGAGCTCCCTAGCCTCTTCCTCCATATGAAGCTACAACAAAAAAAATTGCAACTAGGAAGAGGGCCTTCATTTGCCCATGCTGGCACCTGGATCTCAGACTTCCAGCCTCCAGAGCTGTGAGAAAAGTATTTCTATTGTTTATAAGCCATCTAATCTGTAGTATTTTGTTAGAGCACACTGAAAGGACTAAAACACTTGTATTGAATGTATGATCTTAAATTAGGAGTCATTTGGCTATTATGTTTATTTCCTCCACATCCAGAGAGTTTGGTTTAGTTAAGGTCTGAATACAGTTGAGTTTAAGCCCCACGTCGGGCTCTGTGCTGACTGCTCAGAGCCTGGAGCCTTTTTCAGATTCTGTGTCTCCCTCTCTCTCTGCCCGTCCCCTGTTCATGCTCTCTCTCTGTCTCAAAAATAAATAAACGTTAAAAAAATAAATAAACTTCTCATTCAGATTCTTCTAAGGAAAATGCCAACTAGAGAAGGTTGTCTGAGTTTTTCTAGATAGCTCCACAATAGTAAATTGTAAGACCACTGACATTTGTTGGAATCCACCCTCTCTGATTTATTGAAGTAGAGATAGATAACCAAAGACTAGTTGACTTTTCTAACTAACTCCCTTAATTATTTCCAGGTAGTACAGAATGGCAAACAAACAAACAAACAAAAAACCCCAAAAAACATTATCAATGAGTTTTACAGCCCTTAGTCTGCTATTAATGTGTATTATAGTCAGCTGTAATCATTCTAATGGTCTAAGATGTTGCAACTAATTTGCCCAAGGCCTGAGCACCAGAAGTGTGGAAATTGTCTGGGAGTTTTATTCTGCATCCAGCCATTACCATGAAGAAGGGTGTATTACTTCTCATTTCTTTACAAGTGTCAGTGCAAATCCAATCATCAAACAAAAGTTGGACCTAAAAGCTTTTAGATTATAGTGATTATTACAGATTTTACATGAGATAAAAATGTAATTGCTCCATTTCTTTCATTCTTCCTTCCACTGCATATTTTAGAACTTCCTGTTTGACTGTCAGGTCAGATCCAGCACACAAAGGCACTGGTCATAAGACATGGGAGCTGGAGTGCTCCTTTTCATAAGAAATGAAATGCCTGGATTTTCTCTTCTAAATAGATCACAAAATTTCCATTGTCATTTCCATTTTAAACTCTTATATCTATGTAAACTCATGCATTGCCTACAGAAGAATAATATTTCTAGCCATTTGGAGAGTTGTAGAGAATGAACTGAGGACAGCAATCCTTCACAGGCAACGTGGTGCATGTGTTTTTCGCCTTGCTTCCTTTTCCCTCTCATATACTCATTCACTCTTTTAGATTCTTTGAATCTTTTTTTTTCCTCACTTCCTTCTTTCCTACTTTACCTTTCTTTGTCCATCACTGATTCCTTCTCTTCCAACTCTCTATGGAGTTGGATATTTGTTCATCTTTTCATCATTTTCTTTCATACAGATTCTCTCCCCTGTTTCTGTGGTGCTCATATTTTAAAATTAACCTTCTGCTTCATAGGACCTGTTTATAAACTACTTGGTTGAGTAGGAATATTGTCCCAGTTAACAAAGATGTCCTATTGAGAATTTTAGACTTTTATTCTTCCTTATGCTTGGAGAAGCAGAGCTATAGGGATTGTGCCTTCAGATTCTGGAATGTGGCAGACCCACATTTTAAACACTTTTTTGCCTTTTGCCAAGTTTATGGCTTTGCAGTAGGTTTTGAGCTCTTTTTTTTAGTCCTGGATTCATAAAGTAGGGAGAATATTAGTTTTTAATCTTTAGGATTATTGTGAAGTAATATGTACAAACTACTTTGTACAGGGTTTGGCACATAATGAACACTCAATAAATGTTGATCTTATGTTTGTTATTCCTATGTAATGATATATGACAGAAATTAATTTCTTCTTAACATCTATTTTCTCCTGAGTTTACCTAACCACATTTTTCCAGCTTACCTTGCAAATGTGTGGCCACATAACTGCATTTGTTTAATTAAGTGAAAATGGACATGTTTTGGGTAGTTTCTGAGACAGTCCTTAAATGGAGGAGGAATACTATTCTTTACCCCCTTTTCCATCTTGCTTCCTAAAATGCATGTATGATAGATGAAGCCTAGCAGTCATTTACATCCAGTAAGACAAGGATATTCTCCTAGGGAGGTTGAGTTGAAACAAGCTGATAACTTTGTTGATTTTCATAGTCCTGAGTTGCCCCATATTTGGTGAATGATACATTTTTTATTATGTTTAAGATACTTTAAAAATATTAGAATATTTTATTCTATGAAGTTTAATCTAATTCTGATGAATTTAGCTTATTCTAATTCCTGCATCCACTGCAGTTGTCCTGCCTCCTAATCTAAGTCTCTGGCTTTATTCATTTTTACTGATCAATTTCTATGTCCCTATATCCTGTGATATTTATTTTGGCTCTTGCCAACAGGAAATCTTTTAGTGTCGGGATATTACTGTTTCTTTCTGTTGGCCATCTTTTTCTGACCCAGTTTATCCTGACTTCCAGGATTAATAATGTTCATCATTTTTACTTACATACTTGGTTTTGATCCATTGTCCTTTTGTGCCTATAAAGTATGTTACAAAGTAACACATGTACTTTTGACCCTTGGGTATTTGTGGTTTATTTGAGATACTCCATTGATATTTCTTACATGCAACTTCTAGCATTTAGTTTCTCAATTTTTGCATTTAGTGTTGCCTCTCCCACATTTATATTTTCCTTTTTAAAATTCATCACTTCTGGGGCGCCTGGGTGGCGCAGTCGGTTAAGCGTCCGACTTCAGCCAGGTCACGATCTCGCGGTCCGTGAGTTCGAGCCCCGCGTCAGGCTCTGGACTGATGGCTCGGAGCCTGGAGCCTGTTTCCGATTCTGTGTCTCCCTCTCTCTCTGCCCCTCCCCCGTTCATGCTCTGTCTCTCTCTGTCCCAAAAATAAATAAAAAACGTTGAAAAAAAAATTTAAAAAAAAATAAAATTCATCACTTCTTTCTATCTCCTTTCTTGCCCCTCTCTTGCTATTACAATTTTTTTCCTGTCAGTGTGTCCCATGCTCTACCCCTTGTTACATATTCAAAATAAAACACTGAATATTTTCACTTACATCTATCATACAATATAACTTATATCTGAAAGTTTCACCTTCCTCAATACTTCTGGTGAATGCCCTTTAGAATTAGAAAATTTCCAGCTAATTATAGTAGTTTACATTTGCAAATATTATTAGAGTTAATAATCATGCTTCCCTAGAAATAATGAACACCTTCATGGATTTTAAGTAAATCATGAGTCTTGTGATTAAGTTACTGTCCTGAGTCATTTACTGTGAAGCAATTATTGTTATTAGCCTTCTAAATGGCAGCTTAGCCATTTCTTAAGTAGATATTTCTGTGATTAAGATGTGGGCATAAATCATCAGGTAGAGATCAATTCAGGGACATTTCAAGAAAATAATCACTAAAGCAATGCTCTTTTAATTCTTGGCAATTGTCTCTTTGGCCTAAACTTCACACTTTAATACTATGAACTCATCTACATTGAAAATAATTATTAATATTGAATAGAAATAAGAAAAGTGTAATATCGTCCATGATAAGGATAGGCTCAAGTTTAGATGAGTAAGCAAAACAACTAAAGTGAAGAAAGACTTCAGTATACCACTTGATTTGATGAAACAGCTTAGTTCTCTGTGTTCTGTACAGGAAAAGAAAGCAAGCCATATTAAACAGAGCAATGGTGATTAGGAGGAACCTGACTTTAGCCCTCACAGTAAAGAAAATCTGATAAATACGAGAACAATCAAAGTTGACTTCTCCAAGAAGAATTTTAAAAGTGAACTATTCAGTGTGAATTGAGACTCCTTAATGATATGTTGTATTTATAGTGTATATTAGAGTTGAAATAGTCATTCCACAAATATTCTCAAAATAGTCTGTGTAAAAACCTAGGGAAACATATAGCTTATAAACCTTTATCTCCACTATACAGACTTAGAGCCTGAGGCTCAGAGAGACAAGTAATTTGACAGCTGATACCAGAGAATTGGCCCAAGGTTTTCAGACTGAACCATAGTGCTATACTACCCCTTCACTGAGCAGTCAACTGAACGAGTCAGTATGCCTGGGCTGTCATTTGAAGGGTTGATGGGAGTCAATTCATTCTGTATTGCTCTGGAAAGCAGGACAAGGATCATTGGGTGAAAATTACAGGGAGGTTGATTTTGCTGCAATTTGAGGAAGAACTTTCCAACAATTAAAGCTGTCTAAGCAAGGAACAATCTACCTTGTCAAATAAATGAGCGGCCTGCCGCTAAAGGCATTTAAGCTGAAAGCTGAAGACCACTTCTCAGGAATGTTGGAGGAAAGTTCACTGCATGGGTGGCATGAATGACATCTAAGACTTTATCCAACTTAGATTCTGTGGATGAGGCAGAATGACATTGGGGAGATGATCCATATCCTTAGATGTCATAGTCTTCAGGGTCAAATTTGAGCAACTCTGATGTGCTATGAAACCATGCAATTATAGTTCAAGCCTGGTATTTCTTGCAGAAGTTCCTTTTTAACAGATTTTCAGTTCAATTGGCACATCAGAGTGGTTAAACATGATGGCCTGGAGCTCTGCCTTCTAAAATGTTTAAGATTTCCTACCATTGATGTTCCTAAAATACTCACTTCTGGAACCATTAGATGTGGATATTTCCTGTACTGAAATAACACCTTAAATTGTGCTTTTTCATTTATTTTAAAGGCGTAAGAGTTCTCACTATATACACTTAAATAGCTGATATAGAGATGTGTGTGTTTGGGGAGTGGGAACTGGGCAATTGCTTTAATCTAAGGTAAAATCAAATTTAAGAATTCGAGCATAGAATTATACATTGCTAAAGGGTAATCCAGATCTCTATGTGCCCACACATCTATTTCTTACTTTTCTTTTCTACCACAGTGAAGCACAAAAATTCTCTTATTCATTTTGTGCATTTCCAAGAGAATAATTTTTCCCCCAAGGAGAATTTTACACCCTGAAATAAATTGGATTCCATATGTAAGAATCAAACTTTAAAGCTTTTCATAGGAGACCCCATGGTGGTATTTAACAACTTGTAGAGTCATCTAAAGCACCAGTAGATTTTATTCCGAACCTCAAAAAAGGGAAAGGTCATAAAATAGCCAGAGACTCAAGTCAACAAAAACAACTTTAGATCATTCCCAGGGACACATTCTTCATCTCATATCTCCCTGTTTGGGGAAAGAGTGAGTTACAGTTACGTCTGACTTTTGGCTGAGTACAAAGATATTATATAATAATGGCTAAATGACCTTAATTTTCATATACTGTTTCTAATGCCTAAAGATGCATCTTTTAGAGTAGGTATGGAAGTCCTTATGTCATTAACTTAAGTAGCTCTAAGCTTCCACAAATTGTAAAAAGCAGGCCCAAACTTGTAATAATAAGACATATTCTATTATTTTAAGTAGTAGGAACTTGACTTGGAACAGCTTTTTAAAAAGAGACCTAAACTATGAGACAGGATGCAGCTAGGCATCAGTTCAGGAGCTAGGGACTTAACTGCTGCCAGTGTGTCTCATTCTCCAAGTCTCATCTTGTCATCTTCAACACTGCCAAACTGGGGCTCTTACCCTCTTGCCAGACAATAGCACTTTAAAAATGATAACTCCAAACACCAGCCATTTGTCATGTTTCCATATACTTTAAATAGGAATTTGTTATTATGGTTTTCATAGGAAAATATTAGCTCAAATAGAATATTCTCAGTTTAAGGTGTGTGTGTGCTGTATCATGTCTACTGTTCCTATTTGGCTCGAAAATAAATTATTTTACTTTTTATTTAGTTTATTTCCAGAAGTTTCTTCTGAGTATGAAATTTTAGGTTGATGTTTTATTCTCTTTTCTTTTAATGATTTGCAGTTTCCTGTATAGAGAAGGTGCTTGGCTTTCTTAATTTATTCCTGATAAATTATCTGATGCTATTGGAAATAGAACTATCTTTATTTTATTTTCCAATTGTATGCTGTTTGTATAAAAAATGACAATAAACATTTGTATATTGATCTTTTATGATGCAGCTAATAACTTATTACCTCTAGTGGATCTTTTGTACATTATTTAGGATTTTGTACATTGACAATCATGCAAATAGGGACAGTTTTACTTCTCAGTCTTTAAATCTTCTACTTTCTTGATTTATTACTCTGAGACTTTTAGTGGGAGTTTGGTTATTTTATCGAGTGGTTTTTCTGTATCTACTGAGATCATCACATAAATTTTCTTTATTCTATAAATATGATGAAATACATTGATTTAAAAAATCTGTTGAAGCATAGTTGGCATACAATGTTATATTAATTTTAGGTGTACAGCATGGTGATCAACAATTCTATACATTACTTAATGCTCACTATAATAAGTGTAGTTATCATCTGTCACCATGCAACATAATTACAATATTATTGACTATATTCTGTATGCTGTACTTTTCATCTCTGTGACTTATAACTGGACGTTTGCACCTTTTAATCCCCTTCACCTGTTTTGCCCATCCCATTGGCAACCACCAATTTTTGTGTTTTTTTTAATGGGTCTGTTACTATTTTTATTTCTTCATTTGTTTTATTTCTCAATTCAACATAAATTATCAGTTATGTGTCTTTCTCTGATTTATTTCACTTAGCATAACATCCTTTATAGGTTCAGCCAGGGTGTCATGAATAGCAAGATCTTATTCTGGTTTATGGATGAGTAATATTCTAACAT
>NW_026057586.1:29226395-29228421 GCF_023721935.1 Panthera uncia
TGTATGTATATAATATATGTGTATATATATATGTGTGTGTGTGTATAATAATATATATTATATATATATTACATATACACACACACACATATATATATACACATATATTATATACATACACACACATATATGTATATACACACACAACATACACACAAACACCCCACATCTTTTTTATCGGCTCATCTATTGATGCACACAGGTTACTTCCATATCTTGGCTATTGCAAATTATTCTGTGTTAAACATAGGAGTGCATATATCTTTTCAAATTATTGTTTTCATTTTTTTTGGTTAAGTTCTCAGTAGTGGAGTTACTGGATCATATGGTATTTCTGTTTTTAATTTCTTAAGGAATCTCTATAACATTTTCAACAGTAACTGCACCATTTACATTTCCACCAACAACATAAAGTTCCCTTTTCTCCACATCCTAACCAATATTTGTTATTTCTGTGTTTTTGACAGTAACCATTCTGACTAATATAGATGATACTTCATGGTTTTGATTTGCATTTTCCTGATGATTAGTGATGTTGAATATCTTGTTCATGTGCCTTTTGGCCATCTGTATGTACTCTTTGGCAAAATGCCTATTCAGATCCTCTGCTCATTTTTTAATTGGATATTTTTAGTGTTGAGTTGTAGGAGTTCTTTAATAACCCCTTAGTATATATTTATTCAAAATATTGGATAACATATTGACATATATTTTATGTAATATATAAGATATATAATATATTGGAGTTATATATTGAATAATACAACATATCCAAAATATTTGGATAACAAATAGTTTCTTCCATTCATTGGGTTGCGTTTTTGTTTGTTGATTATTTCCTTTGCTGTGCAAGCGCTTTTTATTTTGATGTCATTGTAGTTTATTTTAGCTTTTGTTACCCTTGCCCAAGGTGACCTATCCATAAATGTGTTGCTAAGGCCAATGTCCAAGAAATTATTGCCTGTTTTCTTTCATAAATTTTATGATTTTAGGTTTCACATTTAGGTCTTTAATCCATTTTGAGTTTATTTTTGTGTATGTTTTAAGAAAGTAGTCCAGTTTCATTCTTTTGCACATAGCTGTCCAGTTTTCCCAGCACCATTTATTGAAAAGACTGTCTTTTTCTTAGTGTATATTCTTGTCTCTCTTGTCAGAGATTAGTTGACCATATAAGTAGGCTTATTTCTGGTTCTCTGTCCTTCTTTTATTGATCTATTTTTGTGTCTGTACCATACTGTTTTGATTACTAGAGCTTTGCAGTATATCTTGAAATCTGGCATTGTGATATTTCCACCTTCATTCTTTCTTCTCAAGAACGTTTTGGCTATCTGGGGTCTTTTGTTATTCCATACAAGTTTTAGGATTATTTGTTCTAGTTCTTTGGAAAAATGTTATTGGTATCTTGATAGAGATTGCATCAAATCTATATATTGCTTTGGGTAGTATGGACATTTTAAAAATATCAATTTATCCAATCTATGATCATGGAATGTATTTCTCTTTGTGCCATCTTCGATTTCTTTCATTTAATGTCTTATAGTTTGCAGAGTGTAGGTCTTTTACCACTTTGGTTAAATTTATTTCTAGGTAGTATTTTCCTTTTGGTGCTGCTTCCTATTGATTTTCTGTTCAGATGATCCATCCATTGTGGGGTAGTAAAGTCCCCTACTATTCTTATCTTGTCAATTTCTCTCTTTATCTGTTAATATTTGTTTTGTATATTTGTGTGTTCTTATGTCGGGTGTGTAAACACTTACAAATGTAATATTCTCTTCTTGAATTGATTCCTTTATCATTATTTAATGGCTGTCTTACAATCTTTGTTTTGAAGTCTATTTTGTCTGGTATAAATGTTTGTGTGGAATATCTTTTTCCATCCCTTCGCTTTCTATCTGCATTTGTCTTTAGATGGGATGTGAGTCTCTTGTAGGCAGTAGATGTAGGGATCTTTTTATTTTTTTAATCGATTTAGCCACATGGTGTCTTTTTTTTTTTTTTTTTTTTTTTTTTTTTTTTTGGGACAGAG